>NC_056586.1:15268561-15574811 GCF_018340385.1 Cyprinus carpio
ATTGCCTCTCCTCTCGAGAAGGTGACTGAACCCATAATGTCAGCTTCTGTTTGTGGATCTCAATGGGATCTGTCGATTGATTATAATACAAAGAAAAAATGAAAAGACACTGCTATTTTACAAGCTGAATTTTTAGGATTAAGAGGGAACTTAATCTTCTAAATTACTAACATGGAGTAATTTGCCATCGAAATGTAACATAAGATTAAAAAACATAAACTCACCTGCGATGGGGTTCACAGGTACAAAAGAAAACTGGGGTTGAATCCAGAGATGGAATAGCACATAGATGGTTCATCAGTTCTCTCCATGCCGCATTTCTATAACGAGCTTGTTGTCTTGCTGACGAGACAAACACAAGTAATATCAAAACATATTCACTGAAAACACATGAAACTGAAAACAATTATACTTACGTTGGAAATGAGAAGTGATGGCGATTTACGCTACCACAGATGCCAACTGATCGGAGGTTTAAGTTAAAGGCTGAAATAAACAATTGTTATTTCTTTAATTATCGAAAAAACCAAAAAACAGAATTTTCAGAACTATTTTTAAAAGAAAAATTATTCAGCAAAGACTAAAAAAAAAATAATCAAAGAATCGCAGCTTCCATATCATATAAAAAGCTGCCTAAGCTGTTTTCAACATTGCTAAATAATAAGAACATTTCTTAGGCACCAAATCAGCACATTAGAATGAATTTTCGTGAAAGGGCATGTACACTGAAAGACCAATGACTGCTGAAATGTTAGCTTTGCCATCACAGACATAAATTAATTTTTAAACTATATTCACAATAGGTTGTATTGAAATTGTAATATTAATTTTACACTATTACTGTCTTGAACTCTATTTTTTGATATAATAAATGTAGCCTTGGTGAGCATAAGAGAATTATGAAAAATCAACCTGATATGCCAAACTTTTGTACACAGTAGTTGTAGACAAATATATTTTTTAATACTTTCTATTATTTTTTAACTACATATATTATTTTTAAATGCCGATATATCTTTTTTTACATAAAATAAAAAAATTAAACCTAACATTTGAAATAAAGGATATTTTCTATTATTTTAAGGATATCAAACACTCCTGTTCTGAAGAGCCTGATGTGAAGTTTTGCAGCAGAGATCGCTTCGGTGACCCTGTGGCATCTCCATCTTAACACTTCTGTGTCCCCATGGCCTCCCAAATCGCCACATTTCGACTTTAAACTAACCCCCTGAACCGGATCATATTGTTTTGTAACAGAGACTAAAGGCTTAAACAGGACTGAGAACTGGTGTAGTACATGGTAAACAAAATGCTATCAGCAACACAGGAGTAAGTTAAATGTACCTGACAAAATCCAAGCCAAACCTTGTAAGGTCCCTCCTTTGGCTTTGTGTGTTCAGTGGGACCCATGACCCACTTGGATATGCACAGTTAAATGATTACACATGTTCATTTAACAACACACCCAAAGTGGTTTAATTTTCGTAATGTCCATTATCTAACGATAAGTCCATGATGCATCACTAAGTGTGACCAAATGTGCTCATTTATTCAAATCCGGACTGAAGAATACATATATTAACAAAGGACTTCTTCACAATGCAAGATTGGATGAAATTCATCCAGTCAAGTTAACATTGATGATTTGATCAAGAAGGTTCAAGTCATGGTTCTCGCCTGTGTTTAATACACACACAGAACGTGTTTTCCCTCTGGCGAATTGGCACGAGGATTAGGAGCCAAGACACTATGAGGCGTGACCTGTCACCACACCGGTACCTAAAACAAACCCTGGAAACTCATTGCATGACGTATAATCTACAGAAATAATTCATCCAGCGAACAGTTTTGACCTCAGTGGGGGGCTCTCAACTTCTGTTGTAAATAAACAATAAATAAATCTCACATAATATCACATCAGTGGAATGTTGGACATCAGTGTTTTTAAAGCATTTTAACTTAAGATTCCGTTAATAACTACATTTAAATAATGTTAAGTATTTAGTGGGGCCACTTTTCAAGTCACAAGCTAAAGTAAGCGGATACCAGAAAGTGCTCGTCAACACCACTGTCGAGCCTAACACCTATTTACTACTGTAGATTTTCTCTTTAAAATTAAAAACAATACTGTTGTATATTCAGGTAATTTTGCTTTTCTTGGAGTACTGTGTTCAATCACCACATCAAAACGATTTGGTAACACAGAGGTCACTCGCTAAAAATAGCACAGTAAATTCCAAACTCTTTTAAATAGCATGGTCATGTGTTTTTGTTTGGTGTTTCATATGACTGGTATAATGTTAAAGGGCTCTTGACCTCGGCACTTTCCTTGTCTAAAAAAAACACAAAAAAAAAAAAAAAACAATCAATATCCAAATTGCCATTTTAAAACATATAAAGTTCAAACAGTTGTCAAATAAATGTGAGGAACGTGCCTGACATGCAGACTCAAGAATAAATAAAAGATTCCATATAGTTCTGTTTTGGAAATTCGACGCAAACTCAGCTCTTATTTGGTTTCAGAAGGGTCATGACGTGCGTTTCATTTCAAGATAATTCTAAGCAATCCGTTAGGTAACTTGAATCAGAGCAACATAGCGCCTCATCTTATTTCACATGGAAAACCCAACAGACGGTAACGATTCAGATTGCTGGTAATCGCTGTAGATCTTTAACCTAAGTGTTAGAGCGACTATATAAGGGGCAATTCTTAATTGAATTTCCCAGGAATATAACAAGGGTTAGACTCTCGGATACGACAGTCAGCGAGGAAACGCGTTCCACTCTGCGGCACGATGATGAGCGAGTACCAGACTCCGTCTTCCGTGCTATGTCAGTCTTAGTAAGACCAACATACACAAATTTAAACTTTCAACTTTGCTGTTTTTTTCTGTCAATTTCTTAATATTTTTTATTATATTGCCTTTTCTGTTATCTATAAAATCCATAAGTAGTGTATGATTGAAAATGTATTTTGTATGTTTTGTACATACTGTTTTTTTTACTGTTTGTTTTGTGAGGTTTACTGTAATCTTTCCGTGTTTCATTATTGCAATAAAACAAAAAAAATAATAATAAAAATTTGCCCTTTGTTGTACAAAAAATCTACAACAAAAAGACAACGCTTTTCTTCTGTGCTTGCTTGGGTTTTAAGTCTGAAACTGCCTCCCAGTTAATGGTGTAGTTCAGACAGCCACAACTCATCTTGCCATCACAATTTGATAGTCCCACCATGTTACATTATTAACACAATTTTTAATTAATGGATGAGACAAGCTGTTTTACTTTGGACTGCTCTGATCAAACTGACACAACATACAGTTTTACAGTAATCAAGTCCAACAAGTTCTATCATATGGATCTGTGTAGGGAGTTCAGCAAGGATGAGGAATGCTTAACAATTTCAACTTCTTTGCAAACTCAAAAGGATTCTGGGTTATTCAAAAATACGTCGTAGAAGGTTCTTTGATAAAGCAGACAGGGGGGGTGCTTTAAGTTTGTCTTTTGCACATGCTATGCTTTAGTTTTAGTTCAAGTGAGTCAGAATTAGTCAATGTGAACAACATAAGGAAGGAAGAAAAAACATCCTTTTGTCTGTAAAAGGACAACGCCTGATGGTCCTTCATTGTTATTTATTGTAGGGGGAAAAAATAAATTATAAAGAATTGTTTTATTGTTCTATGTCCTCATATGAATCATTACGAATACTACTGTTCCTGTGGCTCAGTTGGTAGAGTATAGAGTATTGCGTAGCCGACAAAAGGATTGTGGGTCAATTCCCCAAGAAACACACATACTGATAAAAAAAAAATGTATAGCCTGAAGCCACGGTAAGGCACTTTGGATAAAAGTGTCTGCTAAATGCATATAAAGTAATGGTAAATGTACTACACTCAAGAAGATTGTTTTGCAGCACTTTTGATGGATTCTCATAATTTTATCTTCTCAGACCACACTAGGTCTAGGTGGGCAGTAAGAACATGTTTAACAATACAACGGCTGAGATACATATATGAAAAGTTTGTTGGTCTAAAAATATTTATCACATTGTTTTAATAACAGGAATATTGAAGCACCAGGTAGTTACCCCCTCAACTCTAGGCAATACAATTCTAAATAATCAAAAAAGAAAGAAAACTAAAAAATTCTACTATACAAAAAGACTAGGGCGACTACAGTGGGTTTAAAAGATACTACAGGAACTGGGGTAACCTTCACAGACTTCTGGTTTGAATAAAAACGTTTGCGGACTTGTTGCAAGATATGTAAAACATCCTAATTCAGGCTAATATGTTACCCGATGAGCTTTCTGAAAACTGGAAATGCCCAAACCTGTTATTCTAATAAAAAGGAAAATACATCAGTGTTAGGGTTAAGCTTAAAGCTATGGTTACACGTAAGTTGAGACACTGCCATAATGAAATACGAACCGATCAGAAAAATTATCATTTTGCATATTTAAATTGGGTCTATACGTGGACATTCTGATATACATGTAGAGGCTCTAATACCAATTTTTCCAACACCTGGTTACCTGCTATACAATGTAAACCCATGAACAACATGACAGTATTTTTTTTTTTTTTTTTTTTTTTTTTTTTTCTTTCCTCAATTTTGAAAGCCCTTTTTATAGACAATGACTTTTGGGGTAACTTAATCTAAATGAAAAAATCAAAAACCAGCCACAAAAATATCATCAAATAAATCTGGTCTTCCTGAGCAGACAATGACATCTTGGAAAATATAGAGCATAAGTTATAGTGTTAGCCTGGCTAAAACAGGGCCACAGGAGCTAGTAAACCATGTCAAGGCCATGACTTGAATATGTATCGGTCTGACTTTATTTTGTACCGAAAAAGAAACCAAGTAGTGTGGGCGATGTCGCAGCGCGTCTTCCTATGAGGAAGAAAGAATCCGCCAGTTATGATGAAGTCCATGTAAAGCTTGGCATCTTCTACATCCAACACACTGCACCAGCAAATTACTTCAGGTCTTTTGGAACTTGTCAACACCCTCCCTGGACATTCAGCGTCAGTTCTATTTCATCCCATAAATGGAACAAAATCACTCCCTTCAAAACCCCATACCTGTCAGAAACACAATCAAACAAACATAAAACTATGAAATTGCCTAGTAAATGTTATTATTAAGAGTATTAAAATAGCATACCGGGACCACTAGGACACGTGTAAGCAACTCCATTGCAGGTATTGACTGGAATGGTTGTCAAAGTTCACGAAGAAAACCCGAGAGTAGTAGGACTGGAATGGCGCTGTAACCGGATCGGGGGGGAACAACAAAAGTGGCCACCTGTGAAGGAAAGTTTTCAAGGGCTGTCCTGACTAGATTTTAAATGGAGTGTTTGTAAATGTTTTTAGCGCAGTCTGAGAGATACTTCTAAGCGAGATAATAGCTGTACACATCGTACCTGAAGGGATGTTGGAGCGTGCAGCGAGCCAAAATAGAAGTCCCAGAGGGACTGTGCTACTAAAGCTGTACAGATGGACAAAGCCAAAAACAGCAAGTAGCGGCTTGCCTCTCCAGTCATCCAGTATCATCCATGTACACAATACTGCAGTACATGAATGATGGACAAAGGACCTGAGGAAGACGTGGACAAACCCATGACAATATCAAATATAGGAATTATAGATGTCACTGGGTTTGTCTTTGTCTGTAGAGCCACTAATAAACTTTCAACACTTTTCAAATATGCTCCTCTCATCTCATATCATGCATAAAAATAGCGGGGTCAGGTAAGGCTTTAGGCAGGCAAGGAACCCACACCTGGAATGGAATGTCAGCCATTGTCTTAGCCAGATAGTAAGCCTTCAAGCTGATACCAGTAGTTTAGATGTTCCCTCAGAAAACAAGCCATCTCTAAGGGAACTGAAGCAGGACAGAAGAATATCTATGAATCTTAAAAAACACTTTCACTTCCTCTGAATGAATGTAGGACATGACTTAGACCCTAATCTGTGTTGACATATGTTGATGTTAAAACTGTGACATTTGGCATCCTTACATGCCTCTTCACTAACTTACAGGTAGAACTGTAGGCATCAGCGCTCCAACAATGAGAAAGAGCATTGATGAAGAAGAGGAAACCAGTGGTTATGAAAGACTTTGCTGGCATCAGTGCCAATGTTGAGGTACAGCAGGCCTATCAGCACTCCAATGGAGATGTGGTGACATTAGCCGCAGATGTGTCAAAAACCTAGTGCAAAAAACAAGAATATACATATATAGATCAATCAAAAGTCAGCAAAAATTAAATTTTGTCAGTTTCAGTGAGTGGTATAGTTACTCTGATTTGTCTTCGTAAAGCAAATAACTGAAATTAGGAAACTTTAGGACTGAGATACCAGATATCAACTAAATTGAAAAAAACAGTGTACCTGGTCTCTTCATATTTTAATAAATGTTCTCTTGAAGAGAATGCAGAACTGAGTCAGATAGCTTGTTGCAAAAAGTATGGTCTCTCAACATGCCCTGAAGCCTGTAAAAGCAATGTGTATGGAAAGCAAAAGACCGTCATTAGAAAAATTAATAAATATAAAAAAGATTATGTTAAGCATGAACCATCTGCCCCAGACAGCCATCACTATTTTAAAGCAGGTGTCATGACACTGCATGTAACTCTTGTGCCAAGTACAGGAAAAAAATTATCTTTTATATAATCATGTCTTTGGCAGTCAACTGTTATCAAAAGATTAAGAAGACAGTTACATGCAGTTTTTTTTATTTTGAAGCTGAAAAAAGACTTTGAAACACTGTGGATCTGTTGGTCTAGCAAACATCCTGGACCACAATTCATGCAAAGTAAGCATTTCCAGATGTTTTTCCACAGCATCACTCTCACTTTGACCACATTTTTGTAGTGCAGGGGCGGTTACAGTGGTTTTGTTGATACAGTTGCACTTTTGCTCCAAAGCACCCCATGACACCCTGGAACAGCCTCAAACAACACTGGGTTCAAGTCCCCGTACTCTCCTGATGCTTACTTCAATGACTAAACACAAAACAGAGGAGAATGTATGATGCATGATATATTGGTGCCAAATAGATTATTGGTTATTATATTTATTTATTTATTTTTTTTAAAACACAAATATGCCCCAATATATGAATATGTAAGTATAAGTATTTACTGTATAAAACACAACTTACTGAAATCTGCAGGATTGTGGTATGTGGGGGAAAGGAAAGACCCAGTCTATTCAAATAAGGGGCATGAGGTAAGGGACACTTCCCTTGTATATGCACTGGCCTGGGCTCTAAATATATACAGCTGCGAAGGAGAACCCAGAAGGAATCAAGATGATGACTGGAACTGCATCCTGAAGATTTCCAAAAAGATTTGCACATGTCTTTGTACCATATTAAACATCTCGAATATTTGGCACTGGGCTGGTGAAGTAGTGCAAATGAATAGTGTCGTTTCCGCCCTCCTTGTGCCCGAGAACTGTCATCAATGACCACTACCTGGAAACAGGATGCACTATCCAAACCACTGAAATACAAAAAGCATACAAAAAATATACAGTATATTTTAATGCTACAAGCATCTAAATAATGCTGTTTTTATTTGTATCTTAAAAATTGATAACACTATTACCTGGTGGGCTCCATCAAAAAACATGAACTGAGGGGTTGTTTAACTAGTTCAAGGGCAATAGCCAACCTCTATACCACTGGACCCCCAGAGGTAGAGGACACAGTACCGAGATGTGGACACACTCATGCAGTCCCAGGGCTGTCAGAATATTCGTTTATCCTGCAAGCCAATATAAACACACAGAAAAGGAGGGGAAAATTTCAGATGGGAAACATATTATGAGGCGCAATGTCTGAATAAGGTGATGAGCTTTTACCTACCAGCTCTTGTTTCACACTCTGTTGTCTGCATTGAGCTTCAGGTTAGCTGATACCTAGACAAACAGTGCAGAAATCATTGGAGTTCATGGTGTTTGCTTATTAGAAATGACATATGTTTCTTGCAAGTTGACCAAGCATTCAGAAGTTATTGTTATATGAAGCCATTAGCAACTAAACCTACGTAGGGGCACACATACACTACTTTTGCTGCTCCACCATTCAAACTGCAGACTCACCATCATTATGCTTCTTGAACAGTCAAGTGGGGGGCAGCAATTTAATCCTCTGCAATAATGTAAACAGGACATTTTACGAAAGTTCGGAGGTCTCGGAGCTTTCCATGTTACCAGGATCTCTCCAGTCATTGACTGTTTCACTGTAAACACACAAGTACGCTAACCCAGCAATGGATATGTATGAAAACCTTTCAGGATAGGATATATTAATTTATTTCTGTTATTTTTATTTATTTTATTTAGAAATAAATGTTATTTTTATTAGGAAGTTTTTTTTAGCAATTAAATTAAAAACCATTTACCAAAATATAAACAAAATGTTTACCAATGAATACAACAGTTGGAAAGGCAAGTATAGCATGCTTTCTCACTAATTTTTGTTTCAGATCACTTTTGCACTGTACCCCACGCTGTATCCCGCCAGGATGTTTCATCAAAGTGGGGACTTTCCAGCCCGGGGAGGGTGCCCCTAATGCCATATGAAGCTGAACTCCCGACTGCAAAACTTCCCTGATAGACACTTGAGTAAGGCATTATAACGTGCAAAGAAAAAAAATATATGCTGGGCTCATAACGGTTTCTCCCTTGGAACAAAACGGGTTCAACTTGCAGTAATCCCTTCAAATAAGAAGTATGATTTAATCCGTGAACCTCATGACTCGTATACTATATTTCTCCAAAGCTAAGAAATGTGAGAAGAGCGAGCGAGAGATAAAGCGATGAAAGAGAATAGGGTTCCAATACCTTAAGTACAGTTAGCTAATTAAACCATTCTGGACAACGTCTGTCACACTTTAGACCTTTCTATTGAGTCACCACGAGGCTTTCCACCAACCACATAAGAAACGAAAGATCTCGCATGATTATAGTAATTATAAACAATAAAAAAATAAAAAAAACAACTCTAGGAGTCATTGGGCCAAAGCTGACTTACAAGCATTTTAAAGCAGTTGCCCTTAATTAATCAGCCTAGTGACAGGAGCCAAAGAAAAGTGTTCTTGCAGTCAAATCACAGGGGAAAAGCCTCTACCCTTTACGACCGATCTGACGTGATATTCACACTACCATTCCACTGAATGTTCAGAAGTTGTTTCAGTGACTGCCCTTTGATCATTCATTGGTGTGCGCGTTTCCTTTTAGCCCACAATGGAAACATAAGGGCAAGTGGAAAGATAGGTAGTTGCAATTAAAAAATTAGATCATCGTTTTGTACGTGGTGGCTATTGACCATATGTTGTACAAATATAATTCAAGTTCGGGAGCGGTAGTTATTTAGGGACGTAGCCAGCATAACTTGCTAAGGCACAATGCTAGTAGTATGGATTGTCAAGCAGCCAATTTCTAATTTAAAAATTTGTTCTCACCCGTCATGTCAGTTGTGATCGCATCTAAATTTCAACTGCGTTTAGCACTGGAAAATGAACGTCGTTGGCAAACAAAGAAGGCTGCTAGAAGTAGTAGAAACTTTCAAAACTAGGTAATGTTTTAAACCAATAAATCGATGGAACCAAAAAGAACCATCTGCTTCTTTATGCCAGATGTTATTAGACAGTGCTAAATGACCAGAAAAGTGCATGATTCAGCTTTCATCAGAATAAAGATCAAAAGGTGATCAGTTAACAGATACCAGCAGTCATGCAGTTACCTGCAAAATCAACAGATCTAAAGGTCTGATAGAAACCGCGAAAAAAGGCATCCAGTCGTCTTGGGTTCTCATGCTAATGTGATGTGTAAAGCTGCTGTCGGAATGCTAAGCTGCTAAAATAAATATTGCCTTACTCTATTTATGGCTTTGTCCAATGAACAGAAGGTGCTACTCTAACGACATGCGATCTAGTCCAAAGACTTGCGGTTAATTTCATATTTGATTTATCCACGGCAAGAGATATAGAAGACTGGATTTATGTAGACCACAGTAACCATTATTTAGGCTTGATTTTAATTTTCCGAGTGGAGTTTCTTTGCTATTCTGATCTAAATTTCGGGAGTTGTGCTGTGTTCAATTTGATATTTTTATTTATCTATTGCTGTATAATTATAAACTATTTGTTAAAAGATATATAATATATATATAGAGTGCCCTGTGTGTGTGTGTATGTTTTGTAAATAAATTTAACGCATATAATAAATTTTAATAAATACATTGGTCTTCTTGAAAGTTACAGAAAGCGTAGCACATACTGTATCCCTTCGATGGTGTTATTTATTTTATTTATTTTATGTTTTTTTGCCAATTCTGATGATGGTGTCTTTGATTATGATAATGTCTTAATAATGACAAGAGCCCCTCCTAATGTCTGTTTCACAATTAATGAGGTCAAAACTACCAGTCCTGCACTATTTAGGACCTCGAGGAACAAAGCGGTGTATGACAGCAAATTATTTAGTGCGTCACCCTTAATCAAAATGAGCTGGAAAATATGTGCTCCAGCCATTGTTTCCTCCCTTACCACCCGGTCCTTCCGTCTGACTGGTGCAGGACAGGTTCTCTGAAACTCCAGGTCCACAGTAGTGCGTACTTGGGCAGGTGAGGGAGAATAGCGCTGGCGCCTCTGTTATGTGGTTCTCCACCTTCTTCAGATGGGTTAGCAATGGAGCTTCCTCTGAGCTTACTCAATCAAACACACTGTCCTCCATAGTAATGTGCTAACTGACCCAAGACAGATGTCCTTCACTGCCATTTCCAAAGGTCTTAAGAGAGCAAAAAATCTTCCGTTGCTGTGATTCTACACTAATGGTGCACAAACGTCTTGAATAATTTACTTTTTCTTTTTCTCTTTTTTTTTGAAAGAGTGTCTTCATCTCTCACCAACTCTGCATTTATTTGATCAAAAATACAGTGAAAAAACAGTAATATTGTGAAAGAGTATTACAATTTAAAAATAACTTTTTTAGTGTAAAATATGGTAAATAATTCTTTCCTTGGATGGCCAGGAATCTGAGATTTCAGCATCATTACTCAGGTTCTTCAGAGTGTCACATACTCCCATCATTGCAATATGAATGATTTGTGCTCAATTTATTCATAATTTGATTTGGTCCTCAATAATAAAATGCTTCTTAGTATTATCAATGTTTAAAAAAATGTTTTTCCTGCCTTGATAGTTTTGTGAAAACTGGTGATATATATTTTTTGTCAGCATTCTTTAATAAACGTAGAACGTTCAAAATAACAACATTTATTTGAAATATGAACATTTTATGATATTATCAAGCCTTTAAACTCGGCACTGTTTGGTCCAATTTTATTCTGAATAGGTTTCACCCATTTCTTCTTTTTTAATAAATAATAAGAAGAAGGAATAAAATCAATAAGTATGTTTCTTGAGCACAAAATTCGCATATTAGAATAATTTCTGAAGGATCATGTGACACTGAATGGGACACGGCGTCATTATGCTTGAAAATTTCCGCTTGTTTGGCATCACAGGAAGAAATTACATAGCAACTATATTTCAACACAGTAAACAGCTCACTTGATATTGTTTTTACTAGATTTTTAATTGAATAAAGCAGCCTTGTTGAGCTTAATTATCCATACGTTGACTTGTAGAAAAAAAAATCCGATTAGATAATAAACTGAGATCAGCAACACTTTACTTCTCCCATGGTTGATATAGAAACTCTATATCCAATGGTCTGTATAAAAATGATTTCAAAATAAAAGTACAGAACACCCGGATCCATGTGATAAACTACATTGTTACAGCACTGATGGATTACATCTAATAACCACTGTGTTCTTACAGTAAAGAAATGCCAATGAAGTCCATCATATGGTACATCAAGATTGTTCAAAATGAGAAATATCCAATGGGAAAGGAGCTTCTTCCTGATACCGTTGTCGCCCTGAAAGCCGAACAAACTCTTCTTTAACACTGTAATGCACTCATGTCAGGATTGAGGCCCCTACTCTGTCAAATGGATGCTGGATTTATGACTTTGGAGCTCTTCTAAAAGGCTCTGGGATTGGTTTCCTCGGAAGAGGAAGGAGACCGCCGAGTGCTGACACATTGAATTGGCTGGCTAGATGTAAGTCCCTGGAGTTTGGAGTCAAAAGGAAAAACGAAATCAGAGAATGTGTCAAATAGCCAGTCGAGAGAGACAGCACTGGCTAGGTCCACAGAGAACACAGCTAGGAGGGATGGCTGTAGTGTTCACATGGAGAACATGTAGCTCGGATTGGTGCTGGTGGAGAATGTAACTTTATTGGAATGTATTGTAAGCAGTGAAACCAACATAATCAGAATTCTCGCCACACTAGGGGTAGAACAATTACATTATCCCAGCTCCTGTGATTTGTGGCGCACAGCGTTTGTAGTGATAATGCTGTGCATGATACATACAAGTGTAATACTACACACACATCCATAACACATGTTACATGCAGTTTGTGATTCAGAAAATCCCTTTAAATGGTATATTTGAGAAAGGACAGTGGGAGGGCTCCATCTTGAAAAAAAAAACAAACTGAATTATCTAAAAGATATGAAATTGTAATTAAAGAATAAGAAGCTCTAAAGTATTAAAAAAACAGTCTTGTAGGGCTATTATTTGTGCCTGCCCTTTTTAGGGTGTAATATAAAATATTGACCACACACACAGAGACAAAAAAAGGAAAAAAGTTTAGACACGGACCCGAGAATAACCAAGGAGATTTGGCGTTGTGGGCTTTATACTGTGTGTATGGTAGGCTTAATCACTACAAGAATTAGTAAGTTTTGGAGTCTCTCTTAATTACCATGCACATATGATATACAGACCACATAAATATTAAAAAACTCTAAAATGTATGCTATGTATAATATTATTACATGCATTACTTTGTATTAAATAAGTATTAAAGTAGTAATACGGAATAGGCATAAAATGGTACTAATGATTAAAATATAATAGGATAAAAGGAATAATAACATAATATATATAAAAACATTATCAGACCGCACTGCTGTCTTGTGTACGTCATGCACAGATTGAAAACATGAATTTAAAACTTATGAATGCTGAAACAATTCTTGGACCACTTAGCCCAGACTCACACTCGAGGAGGCAATATAAGGATGTCCGAAATTACCTAAGGTGTTGAAATGTAAGTCACTTTTCTCTTTACAAGAAGTGACAGAACAGGTCCACTGTGCACCCTGGCAATCCCGTACAGAAATGAATGAAAAGCGAGTCCTGAAGAAGAGATTCTTGGCGAGAGTGTTACGCAACGCCTGGGATGGACAGGCAGGAAGAGCCGCCGGACCATCATGATGCTCCTACGTCACATGCGCAATCTCCCAGCGGAAATCTTGAAACAGTAAAAAATATTTGCCATATCTACTTGATATTATTTATTGTATTTTCTAGGTTTATTGCGTAGCTGGTTGTTATACCTTGATTAAAAGGAGTTAGACATCTGTTTTTTATGCATTAGGCAGTGGCTGGCTCAGGCCAAAAGTGAGCCGTCGCACAAATACAGCATCGGGTGTTTTTGAAAATCAGCATGGGTTTGCTTTATTGGAAGCAGGTGGATGAGATTATAGGACTTCTGTCGTGACAGCGTGGTATGTAATTTTCCTGTGAAAATGAGTGGACGCGATGGATAACATGCCACAAATCTGGCTGCCTATGAAGAAGCCACGCGCTGACCTAAAGCGAGTTCACCCCAGAACAAGTAACAACACCTGGACGAGTCTAAGTTGACATCTGAGTAGAGCAGCGTCCCTGGCACTGTTCAAGCATGTCACCTGCTACTTGGAATATATGAAACACCACCCTTGAAAAAAGTATGCATCTATAATTAAATAAAACTGCATATAAATCGTTAAAAAAAACTAATTAAGGTAGTCAGAGAAGGGTGGAGCACGGTCCAAGAAAAAAACTAATAATAGGAAAATCCAGTCTCTACTCTCACATCTCGGTTTTATATAAATGAAAGCTTAGTCAAATTCTCCCCCGTCCAAACCAGCTTACAGCTACACCTTAAAATAAAACATGTTTTTAATTTAATTTATTGTTTTAATCTTGCTTTCGGGGATTTTCGCTAGATCGTTGATTCGTGATATGTAGTGCCTTATTTTAATCTGCATTTTTTCCTTTCAGTCATTGAATCTTCCCGAATTCTTTCAAACCCATCTTCCTTATAATAAAGAAGAAATAAGAACATATATCTTCTTCTCTGATAGTTTTCTGATCTCAATCAAAGAGACCATTATTAAAAGCCTTCTGTGTGTCTGTGTCTGGTTCACTTTTGTGACCATCGTGGTATCTTACGTCCGGCCGGGCAATCCGGATAAAATACAGAGAAAAAAAGGCAAAGACATCACACGACTGCACATATATACTGATGATTTATTGGAATGAAAAATATAGTTCGTATAAACCAAATAAACTCTCTCGCTCTTAAACCTACAAACTTACAAAAGTGCTGTTTTATGATGTGACAAATAAACTATCAATGCTATCAAGTATATCAGAGTTTACACCCCGGACTCTGAAAGGATGGCCATAACACTCAACTAAAATGAAGACCAGGCTGCACATGTGAGTTTATAGAATTCAATCATTTCGTTACATTCAAAGAAAATCTTGCATATGCTCACACTGATTCAACATGGTATGAGATTAAAACTATGGCTTGTAAACAACCCAAAACCAAAATCGTAAGCATAAAATAAAATAAAACGGTATTTCAGAAT
Organism: Cyprinus carpio; assembly: GCF_018340385.1. Classification (NCBI taxonomy): domain Eukaryota; kingdom Metazoa; phylum Chordata; class Actinopteri; order Cypriniformes; family Cyprinidae; genus Cyprinus; species Cyprinus carpio. The sequence goes on from NC_056586.1 coordinate 15,283,359, forward strand.
ACTACACACAGACATACTGTCTGTTCAGAATACTGGCTAAGTTGATCTGGTTTTATCATACAAAGGCAGCCACAAAGAGGAATGCTAAAATACATTTTAGCAAATAAATAAAGTAAGGACATGTATGAATTTGAGAGGTGTAAATGAAACCAGGCTCAGGCACTGCTTACACACCAAGCTCCATACAAATAACATTCTTCATTCAGAATTAAGGTTAAATACACAAAGATATTTCCAGAGGTGATATTTAAAATTTTCAGGCACTGATGTTAGATTCAGGTTATAAAGATTCCCCCCCCCCCCCATGACAACATTAACAAATGCACAAAGATATAATCAGTGGCAGAATGTCTGAGATGAAAACATTGTACTTACACAACCCTTCCATCTACGGAAAAAAAAAGAGAACAGCGGACTCAATTCATACGAAAAACGTTTTGTAGGGTTCACAGGTTATTATGCGTAGTACAGTTCACATGTGCATTACAACCTAGAGTGGTGGCGGTAAAATGTAGATTATACTTCATAGCAGCTCCAGAAAATATACACCGCAGAAAATTTCAAGTTTCAAATAAAGCATGTGTTTAGATACAAAACACACACCAATCTTAAACGGCATGACTTGCAGTTCACATGGCGTGGTATAAACAATGAGCGCAAATATATATTATGATTAATTATACTATTATACTATGCATCATACTGCAAGTCTGATTTAACGTAGTAACTGCACCATTAACCTTCATTAAACCTCCAGTAAAAATACAAAGAAAAAGTTCTGTGAAATACTAACCAATATCTAATAACAAACAAAATATAAAGGTTTATAGGCATGACACTTAAACACTTGTTGACATTGAAATCTATAAAAATACTTCTGGAAGGGGTGGTTGGTCTTCAGCTACAAATATGGACTATATACACCTATTGCGCACATTAAGAGCTGTCTGGCTACAGTCAGTATCTCTTGGCCCTTTGCTGAGCAGCAGATTTCGAGGTCCACTCCTAACTCCATCTGCGGCGTCCTGGGGTGCCTCTGACACCTTTAAAGCAGTGATACTCACCGCTGCACTTCTCATCACCTTGGCTCCTGTCGTCCTCAGGCCTGGGAATAATGAGGTTACAGATGCTCAAATAAGTGTCAAATTCAACGAAGGATTCATCTTATCTGTATTGTAACGGATTAACAAACCTGATTGTCAGAGCTGATGCTTGTCTGCATGGTCTCTTTCAGCTGCTGTCTGACATGAAGCGAGCCTGTACACCGCTCCAGTCAGGTTAGAGCTGTGAATTCTTAACTTCAGTGTAAACAGCAACGGGAACACTGCATCCCCCTTCCTGTTAAAAAAAAATCTAGTTTAAAACAGATGCCTAAAGTTCTAAAAATGCATTCTTTGTATTCATGTTGGTTTTAAAAAAGGTTTGCCAGAAAAGGTTCTATTTAATATCTTAGAAATTGTCATGTGGTGTAAACATCAAGTAAAATGTAATTAATGTTTATTTTACCTTAATTTTTTTTTTTTTAAAGTCTTTAAATTATAATTAAATATCTAACACTACAGTTTGAAAGTTTGGGTTCAGTAAGAAATATTATGTGTGTAATATATATATATATATATAGATAGTATAAAGTATACGATATATATATATATATATCCTATATAGTATATATAGTATATATATACATATATATTAGCAAAAACATATAAAAATTGATCAAAAGCGACAGTAAAGGCAGTTTATAAGTTTACAAAAAATGTACATTCCACATAAATGCTGTTCTTTCACATTATTAGAAAAAAACTTGTATCACAGATTCCAGAAAAATATTAAGCAGCCACAGATGTTTTCAACACTGATAATAGTAATAAATGTTTCTTAGCACCAAATCAGGCATATTAGATTGATTTCTGAAGGATCACGCGTGACTCTGAAGACTGGAGTAATGATGCTGAAAATTTAGTTTAGCCACTCACAGCAATAAACCTACATTTTAAATATCGTAAAATAAAAAGAACATTGATTTTTAAATTGCACTAATATAAGAAGTAGACAATATTACTGTTTTTAACACTGTATTTTTTAATCAAACAAATGTAGCCTAGGTTTAGCACAAGATAACTTCTTTCAAAAACATTACAAATCCTACCAACCCCAAACTTTTGGAGCCCAGTGTATTTGTTTATTTTAATTTATTCAAATATAAAAAACCAGAAATGGCATCATGTCATTGATTCCAGAAACAGGTGTGAGGGGTGTTACAGTGCTGCAGGATGTCTACCAGGGGTTTGAGGAGGAAGGCTCTCTCTGCGCGATGCATCTCAACACGGTCGTCGAGTACATTTAACACTGACACCATTGCTCAGGATGTCTCCTGGATCTCGAGCCTCTCCACTTCGACTGCCAGAGCACCTTTAACTAAGACAGTAAGAGCCAGAAAAAAAAACATGTAAGGGTTTCAGTGTGATGGCACTCACTGCTGAGTAGGAGATCTGGATGAAAGCAAAACAGCTGAATGTTACCTCACTCTGTCCAACTAGCCATATACATGCAGTCCATCAGGCCCAAGGATCTGAAGCAAGATCATAACAAACCAGAGGTCAAATAGTATCAATGGAAATGATGCATTAATCTTTGTAGTTTTTTGTGATTGTGTACTTTATAGGCATTTTAGGTTCACTGAAGTAAGACAGGGGCACCTGGCTGATGCGATTCGATCCCAGCCCCATTCTATCGAAGACCAAGCTGCTGCTAAAATGATGGCTGAAAAGTCATCCTTTTTCATCCAGCTTCTTTAGACGAGTGTTGAAGAATTTACCTCTCTGGAAACACAAAAAGACTTGTTAAGGTATAACCTCTAAAACATCAAGTGCTTGTTTAAAACTACTGAAATTCCTAATTTACTTGGTATCTGTATCTACATAGAATAACAAGAAAAGTAAAAAAAAAAAAAAGCTACTCCTGAGAACACTGCACTGAAAAAGATTACCAATGTCTTTAACTCCAGATGAGGAAAATCGTTTTCTTTTAGTCTTTTTTTTTCTTGCAGCCCGGCCGAAGAGAAACTGGGTACCTAAAACACTTCCTCCAAATGCATAAAATATATTAGTTTATTTTTTCAAAGCAATCACTACCATCAAAAATCTTGGGGTTGGTAAGATTTTTGAAATGTTTTTCAAAGACGTCTTTTATGCTTACCCAAAATGCTTTTATTAGAACAAAATTACAGTGAACACAGTAATACTGTGAAATATTATTTGAAATACAATATCAAATAACGGTTTTCTATAAGAATACATTTGCTACATACAAAATGTAATCTATTTCTGTGACACAAAGCTGAATTTTCGGCATCATACACTCTTCAGTCTTCAGTGTCACGTTATTCTTTACTAAATGCTGATTTGCTGCTGCTCAAGAAGCATTTCTTATTAATATCAAATTGTTGAATGTTGATTGTTTGCATAAACATAAAAGCTCAAAATCGAATCTTTTCTAAACATTATAAATGTTAAATGATCACTTTTGAACAATGGAATGTGTCCTTCTGCTGAATGAAAGTATCAATTTCTTTTTAACTTAAACACTGTAGTGAAAAAAAACTTTAATATAGTCCTTTGTCCTTTGGTACTGGGCACCAGTTTTTACCTCTGGTTGGCTAGAGATAGACATTTGCCTTTATGTTTGGGGTGCAAGACAACAGCATCATGGGGGTTTTCTCGCCTTCTCGCCTAAGAAAAGAAAAAAATGTCAATCATAATGTTGACCACATTTAAAATGATCTGCGATCAACAAACAAAATATATCAGTTTTTTTTCCCCATAGACTTTAATAATTATTTATGAACATTTAGGTTAAAGTTAATCTGTAACATGACATGCAAGCTACTTGTACTCTTCAGAGACTCTTCGTCAGATTGTGGAGGGGCATGTAAGCAACTTCAGAACACAGAGACACTACTGTGATTCACTTACTTCAGCACAGATCCCTCTAGTGAAGCCTTCAGGAAGAACAGTTGGCAAGTCTTTCAAAAAGAGTGCACCACCAGGTCCACCCTATAGAGACACAAATATTACAACAGCATTATTCATACTGAAAGCACGCCACCAGTGTAGCATCTCTGAAAATCATCAAATGCACACAAAAAAAACCAAGAACAAACAAATCTATATAAATCTAATACGCAGTGCGAAGTATACATGATTGATATAAAGAAGGAATGACTCACTCATTTTTTTCCAAAGCATTTTCCAGTTCTTTTGTGAAGAGACTCTTTTCACCAATCTATTAACATTTACCAAACTAATTAATTATAACATCAGTATAATTTAACTGAATGATCTACTTTAATTTTAGTTTTATTTTATGGATTTGGACTTACTTTTGGATAAAGCTTGTGTCAAGAATTTTTTTATCTCCTGTTGTGTTGACATAGCCACTGAAAACAATAAAAAAGATTGAAGAGGAATTTAGTTTTAAGGAGAGTGAATCATTAAACTACATACACATACTTGATCTAAACTCAATTTACAAATAAAAAACAACAACTCTTCTGCATATGATTCGACAATGATCTCTTACCTATTTCAAAAATGAACATCAGGGTATAACTCCTTGGAGTTTCTCTCTACAACACTGTCTGTTTGGAAATCCGAAAGGCCAGCTGAAAAAAAAAAGGGAGAAAGGTAACAAACAAAAAAAAAAAATGTTCAACAATATTTCCATTTCCCATAAAAAATATGATGGCCCTTTTAAGGCTAATCTTCTTGTTGAGGTTAACTGTAACTGGTTTCTTTACTCTAAAAAACTAATCAAATCTGTACGCACCCTAACAAAGACAGAAATCTTATCAAAGCCAATCACCACCCCGACACACACCAACAGCCAAACTGTACCAAACTTAACCAAACTACATCTGGGGGGACTATGTGACTCTAGTATTGACTACTTGACGATGAAGGCAAAAATATATATATATAGGCCAATGTTTTAAGTTTACTTTGTGCCCATTAAGAAGTCTTTTTTAGACTTAATTATAGAATGAAAGGGAAAAACTCTTTATACCTTAAACACATTGATTCCAATGACAAGCATAAACACATCCATTCCAACAACAAACAAAAATTCTTACATATTATAACAACTCCAAGTTTATTGAGGTGATGAAAACTGGGTTAGATTTTTTTAAGGGCAATATTTAGATATCTAAAGTTGTATGTACGCTTACAGTTTAAAAGTTTGGGGATCAGTGATTATTTTTATTTTTTTAAAGAATGAATACCTTAATTTAGATTTAAGGACTTTTTTCTTCCTTTTGAAAAAAGTACCAGTAGAGACATTTACAATGCAAAAGATTTTTATTTTAAATGAATGCTTTTTTTCTTCCTTTTGAATCCTGAAAAAAACGTGATACAATTTCCAGAAAAACACTGAGCAGCACAACTTTTCAACACTGATAATAATAAGAAATATTTCTTGAGTACCAGCATATTATAATTTTTTCTGTAAAGATCATGTGACCTTTAAGACTGGAGTAATGCCTGCTGAAAATTTAGCTTTGCAGTCACAGGAAGAAATTTTAAATATATTCAAATAGATCACTTTTTTAATATTTTTTATTAATACGTACGGAATGTGATTTTTTTTTATTTTTAGAAGCCATGTACACTGAATGTGCAATGTGATTAACCATACCTGGCTTTTTTCTGGTGCCAACACGGATCGCCCTGCTGACTTTGCCATTCAGCATCCTGTAAAAAAGACAATAATTTTTATGCAAAGATCAGTACCAACAAAAAATACCACAGACTTACATGTTAATTTGGATTACATTCTGACCCTAATGTATTTATAAGGTCCATCTGCCATAGTTGTAGTGAAATGAACTGTCTTCAGTCTTCAGAGGAACAGAAAGCAATACAAGACCATGAAGCAGGAGCAGGACAGACTGAAGAGGAGGCAGTACGCCCCAGTGTCCTGGCTTCAGCAGATAAGACAATAACGCCTATTCACTGCGTCCGTTACACACGAGGGAGGAGTAAAGAAACACACCATTCACAGTTTTATATGCGTGAGAATATTACACTTAAACTTTTTTGGGTGAAGATGATTCATGATGTAAACTTTCCTATTAATAACACTATTAAGCCAAAATAACATTAGCTATTATGTCATAATCGCATAACTAAAGAAGCTGTATTGTTTAACGAGTATGGGCGAAAAATTTACATTTAAATTAGAGTTAGTTTTTGGGATTGATTTTTACTCCTGCAAACTAACTTTTTTTGAAGTAAGCGAATGAATTAAAACATACCTGTAGTAGTTTTGTCTTTTCCGACATTTTGTAAGATGATCCTAGTTATTTAGTGCTGATCTTGTTGAAATGAAAGTAATTTCTCATTCATGATTGGTAAAGGAGAAAATATTGAAGTGTTTTGAACTGTTACAGGTAACAGGTTGAGTATAATTTCCGTTAAAGTCTGAATTTTTCACAATAAAAAAAAAAAAAGTCACCATGACCGTAAAACAAACCCACAAGACCAACTGCACAAATTCAAAAAAAATCAAACTCATTTGGGGAACGCGGTATTTTGAAGACGCGGTTATTCTAGAAACGGAAGTTAATATAAACACACAGTGAACGCGGTGGGTAATCGTTATAATCTTAATTCGCTCAATTTATTTATCAGAAAATTTAACAGTCATCCTAATGAACACGATGGCGGAGTATGGGAAGAGAGAACTTATTTTTACAAAACAAAACAGTGTCTATAATGACGCGCTGTTGACTCTGACATGAATGAGAATCAACAGTTTTTGACTGTGACTGTCGTCCAGTCCTCACTGACATTAGTTGTGACAGAGATGCGATGTTGGACATGAATGAGAATCAACGCAGACTGGTGCCTTTATTTTTATTCTGCATGTATTTTGCATGTTATTTAATTATCAACAAGGGATTGTTGTCAGTTATGATCTGTCACACAGCCTGTTCCTGAAGTTTTTCCTATGTGTAGTCTTTTATTTTAAGGTTAGGTTACTTTTTATATGATTAATCTAGACTTTTTTTGTTGTTACAACACTGTAACAAGGTAAAACGTTAACTATATTGTGCATTGCTTTAAAATGAACATGTTCAGTTTCCATCCTGAAACACATCAACCTGTCAGGGAGTTGTTGCCTGGTAAGGAGTCCTGCATATATTATAAAAGTCGAATTCAATATCCCAACTACAAATTTTTAACTGTAGTAATTTATCCATTTCTCCTCTCAGATTCTGCAACTGTAGCTCATCAGTGTCTTTGAAGAGACCTAATTTTGCTTCGCTTTTTCGTTACCACTGAAGAAGAAATGTTCAATCACAAGGCCAGCAGGTGGAGTTCCCATTGTTGAAATGATTTAACTCTGTTTTGTTTGCTAAAATGCTTGCAACAACGTTTGCTCTTATTTAATTTCTTTCTCTCAGTGTTCAGAGGAGGGTCTCACGTTTCTTGAATTTGCGTCCTGAATCAATCAAGTAGGGGACAAGAGAACAACCAGTTTGCAAGCATTTTTTTTTTATATGTGTGCTGCACAGCTTTGATATTGTATGTTGTATATATATCCATAAAAAAAAAGGTGTAGTAAAATTGATTGAATATTAAAATAATTTATTTAAACTTGACTTCCAGTATGTTTGGCATTATTACATGAGATAGAGGACTTTTAGACTAGTTTTTTGCATATTTCGTTCAGGCAGCGGACCAGACATCAACATTAAAACAAAACAATTCTAGACAAATTTGCCACCGACAAAACACCAAAAAAAACAAAAGTACCCCATTTTTGTAAGATGGATTAGACACTTAGTTTATATCCTATATTTTGAAATAGCCTCACTTTTTCCAACCAGTCCCTTTTCTAGACTACTATTTTTTTCTCATTTCACTAAAATAAACTAGACAGTTACTTTTAGAGCTAATGAAACCATGAAAAATGAGGAACAACTGATTTTACTTAGCTAGTTTATTAATTAAATTTTGGTATATAATTTTACATTTATTCATTTAGGCAGAGAAAAACGTTTTTTATCCAAAAAATGACTTAGCTTACAAAAAAGCTGGGGAATAACAAAACAGCAATTCTTTCAGAAAGATGCAAAATAAACACAGGAAGTGCCCCATAATACTACAAGTATATTTTAATTAATTAAATAATTTGTATTGATATAAATATTTCGTGTTAAGTGCTTAAAGTAAAAAAAATGTTTGAGGTAGTAAAGATTTTATTAAAAGTGTTTGTAAAAAGCAAAGTATTGGTCATGCTTTATGTGATCAAAAATACAGTAAAAAAAATATTTTTTTAACTTTTCTGTACTTTTTTAATAACTTTCTATGGCAAAGCTGAATTTTCAGCAGCTATTTCTCCAGTTAGTGACACATGATCCTTCATAAAGTGTTTTAATATGCTGATTGGTGCATATTTTTATTATTATCAATACTTTTGTGAAAAAACATGATTCTATTTTCTTTGATGAATAAAAAGTTCAAATGAACTGCATTTAACCGAAATCGTGATCTTTTGTAATAATATAAATGTCTTTACTGTGACTACTGATTGATGTAATGTGTTCTTGATTATAAAATATTAATTTCCTTAAAACAATTTGCTGACCCCAAACTTTTTAAAGGTGGTAGGCTTTTTTAAACCAGCTAGACATACTTGTAGCTTACAGTAACTGGGACCCTGTTAATGTGTTGCAGTTGAATACAGTACCTTCACCTCTGTTGAGGACGAGCAACCTGAAGTAAACACACAAGCAGAGCAAATAAGTACAAAATCTGAAAAAAACAAGAAGACAAAACCATATGAATGTAAAGAGTGCGGAAAGAAATTTCTCTTTAGACGCTCACTCGATCAGCACAAATGTGGACATTTAAAAGGGCCTCACAGTTGTGAGCAGTGCGGAAAGATGTTTAAATACTTAAAAGGATTAAGAAAACACCTGCTGTATCACACAGAGAAAAAAAAGGAATGTGTAAAACTTGCGGGAAAGCCTTCGCAAATCTTAAGATGCATGAACGTGTCCACCTTGAAATAAAGCCGTTTCTTTGTTCCACATGTGGACATGGCTTTACCGTAAAGGGAAGTTTACTGGCACACCAGAGGATCCATACAGGTGTAAAACCCTACAGTTGTGAGACCTGCGGGAAGCACTTCTCACACTCAGGCAACGTCGCCAGCCATCTGATCACTCATTCCAATGACAGACCGTCGAAATGCAGCCTCTGTGACAAGACTTTCAAAACCAAAAAGAAAATGGAAATGCACCAGCTTGTGCATACAGGAGAGAAACCCCATATATGTAACGAATGTGGGCAGAAGTTTGAAGTCATTTATGTGTGAAATATGTGGGAAAAGCTTTGTTTTTAACTATGCCCTACAGAAACACTTACGCACACATAGTGATAGAGCCAATCTGAATGGCAAATCTAAAGATGGGAAGTCTTTCCCGTGTGATGAATGCTGTAAGTGCTACAGTTCGACCGCTATGCTCAGAATGCATCAGAGACTCCATTCGGAAAAGGATCCGTACATGTGTAAAGTCTGTGGTAAAAGCTACAGCAGCATGTATTTGCTGAAGGAACACGAGAAACTTCATTCGGGGGTGACACCGTTCAAGTGTGACATCTGTGATAAGACTTTTACTCATAAAGTTGGTTTGAAAATGCACGAGGTTGTTCATACCAAAGCTAAACCTTACAGATGTTCTGTTTGTGGAAGCCAGTTCGGGCTTCCCCACAGTCTAAGACTGCATATGTGCATTCACTCCGGTGAAAAGCCACACAAGTGTGAAACATGTGGAATGTGCTTTCGCTTGTCTGGAAACTTAAGGCGGCACGAGCGGGTCCACACTGGTGAGAGGCCGATCAGCTGTGAGGTGTGCGGGAAAAAGTTTGTACAACTCAGCCATGTGAAGGCACATATGCAAATCCATACCGGCGTGAAACCCTACACGTGCCAGAAATGCGAGAAGAAATATGCATACCGTCGAAATTACAATGATCACAAATGTATACCTTTGTGAAAAAGATGTTGCCTTAAAGGATGCTGGGAACTAAATTGCAGTGCCATTTTCTTTGTTATATTTGCCGTTTCTTTCAGACAGATGTCATAAAGGGTTCTCTTGTCTCAAAGACAAAAATATTTACAATAGGACAGTGTAACATTTGATTTGGAAAGCTGGATAAGTATAAATCAAATTTTCATTCATTCAATTAATAATTGGGCCAGGGCCAAATTACTCTTAAAGGGATATTCCTCCCCAAAATGAAAATTTTGTTTGGTACCATGTCGTTACAAACCCATAAAAGGTGTGTTTGTCTTTGGAACACAATTTAAGATGAAAGTCGGTAGGCTTGAGACTTTTCCATTAACTGCCAAGTAAATTACACTGTCAAAGTCCAGAAAAGTATGAAAGACATCGTGAGAATACTCCATCTGCCATCAGTGGTTCAACCGTAACGTTATAAAGCGACAAGAATACTTTTTGTACACGAAGAAAACAACAACAAAAAAAAAGACTTTATTCAACAATTCATCTCCTCTGTGTCTCCGCATCACTGTAGCGCCATTTTGAAGAATATGAGTTGAACGCAAGCAGCTTACGCTCTTCTGTGTCAGCCGCGCTGCACGGATGTGCAGTTTTTGTTCAAATCAAAGCCTAAATACACATAGAAAACAAATCCTTGTGTCGACACAGAAAGTATTATACAAATATAAAAAAGTATTCTTGTCGCTTCATAATGTTACGGTTGAACTACTGATGGCAGATGGACTATTCTGACGATATCTTTCATACTTTTCTGGACCTTGACAGTGTTATACTTGGCAGTTAATGGGACAGTCACAAGCCTCCCGATTTTCATCCAAAATATCTTAAATTGTGTTCCTAAGACGAACGGAGCATTTACGGGTTTGGAACGACATGGGGGTAAGTGATTAATGACAAAATTTCATTTTGGCGTGGAGTAACCCTTTAAGCCAATTATTAATATGCAAAATCATTAGTTATACAGTGAGAATTTCTCATTAAAGTGTACTCTGTGTCCAAGAATAAACAGTTTGTTGAAAATGCAATGATTTATTTATTTTATTGTTATTTTATTTAAATTTAATTTGTAATTTTGGGAGGAAAAACAGAAGTCTTAACTATTATTACTATGGATAAGATCAAAGGAGTAAAGAGCAGACAAATTGTTGTAAACAGTTAAATGCTCAAATGGACAAATAAAATTCAAAAATGTTTGACTTTTCCTGTGCAGAGAGAAATTATTAAACAGAGTGCATGCATAGTTCTCCAGCTTTTTGTCGTTTACCTTAAGTGACTTTTATTTTGAAACCCTGAAGAAAGTGTACAGGACCTGTGATGGACGCTGGAGTCCATTTACCTAAAAACAGTCCATAGGAGTTTCTCAACATTTGCAATTCGAAACTGATTTTGCATAACACAAAAACAATAAACAAGCTCATTTAACAAATTAACCGGAAAGAGCTCTGACTATTATATAAAAAATACACTATAGTATCATATATAATAATTCTTATTTAGTTAGTTTGCCTGTTTCTACAGATAACATTTTTATTCAGGTTTAATTAAAAATGATTTATGGTCAATGGCGCATCTTCGCATACTTTTATTTTGAAATGGTTATGTACTAAAGAGGAAGTGTTTAGCGCAGAGTGCAACTTTTCCAGGGAGTTTGCACACCCGATGGGTAATTACAATATAATGACATGGCTTCATATTGAGAATTTGTTATTCACCATCTGTTAGCACTGTTGCGATAATTTGATTGCATATATTCAAACTGGATTTACAGTTTATTAGGCGCTGGACTGCCAATGCAGAACGATTATTTTTTAAATCTTGCTGCAATATTATTTTGAACCCGCTTTCAAACACAGTTTCTCATTTGTGCACTGCACGTAGCTGTGGTCACTATGTCCAGGTATGAACTTTTTCAGAGTCAAACTGCTCTGTTGATCTTATTAATGCCGGACACACCAAAGACATGCAGATCTGCTGAACCTCATCTCAACATGAAACAAAACGAAACGCAGGTGGTAAGAATTTTTATTGACTTTTTTTGTTTTTTGTTACTTGAATGTTTGCAGGTGAGTAGCTTGTATCTATGCTCTCTCATCAGTCATTTTAAAATAAATATATATAATATCAAGGAATATAAATCTAAATGACCATACAGTATGAAGTGCTGGTATGTTATATAATATTTATTTGAAACTTGTAGTGGTATTTGTTTGTCTGGTGTTTACACGTAAAACATGTCCATGTGATGTGAACTGTAGGCTGCACAGGAGAGTCATGCAAGCGGATGTCTTTTAGTGGAGGACAGAGCAGAAGACAACATTCAGACTGTAGTCATGAGTGATGGTAAGGTAAAGTTCTTATACTAGCTATTTTATTTCTTGTCATTTAAATTAGCTTATGAATAGTACAGCTGTTGTTTGTCGTACATAGTAAGACCCCATTTTTGCTAAGATCATATTTTAGCTTATGTTTTTCTTAAAGCTCAACTCATGCACTTAAAATTCTTAAAACAGTCTTAAAATTTTGAGTTTACCTTTAAAACATATTGATGATGCATGATTCTGCACGCACTAATGTTCTGGAAAAATCATGTTAAAATATAAGTATGAAATATGACACAACAGGCTTTTGAAGAATGTTTAAATGTCACGTCTGTCATGAGGAATCTTTAATAGCTCATATGATAAACAGATTTTGTATTATTGTGTTGTTTTTTCATCAGCTGATGACAGGGGCTGGTCTGAAGATCAGGAAGGTGTGTTGCAGACATCAGCCGAGCAACCTGAAAAGCCACAAGAGAACGAGTCTTTTGAATGTGAGCAGTGCGGAAAGACCTTTCCAAAGATGTTTTCTCTTCTTAGACATAAACGTGTGCATTCGGGCATAAAGCAGCACTGTTGTGAAAAATGCGGGAAGAAGTTCTCGCAATTAAGAGCGCTAGAAACCCACCTCCGCAAGCATACGCAGAAGTTCGATAAGAAGAAATTTCCCTGCGCTACTTGCGGAAAGAGCTTCAAAGATCTCGCAGCGCATGAACGGGTTCATGCGGACGTCAGACCGTTTACCTGTGAAATATGCGGACAGGGATTTACAGTCAAAGGAAGCTTATACATGCACCAGAGGGTGCACACGGGCGAAAAACCGTACACATGTGACACCTGTGGGAAAAGTTTCTCTCTAATAGGCACGCTAAACTGCCACAAGAAGTTTCATTCAGATGACAGGCCAATAAAATGCAGCCACTGCAATAAGAGCTTCAAGTGCAAGAGTCATTTGAGGCGCCACCTTCCTGTGCACACCGGTGAGAGACGATATACGTGTAAAATCTGTGCTAAAACATTTGCGCATCATGAAGCTATGACACGCCACATCCTCATTCACACCGGCGAAAAGCCGTACATCTGTGAAGTGTGTGGTAAACGATTTCGCCAGAGAAGCAATTTAAAAGTCCATATGCGGGTGCACAAAGAAACACGATTTAAGTGTGAAATGTGTGGGAAAACATTCCAACATGATTTTTTGCTCCAGAACCATATTTTATCACACAACCATACTGAAAACCCAGAAGAGCAGTTTCTAAATTCCAAGTCTGTGTTAAAAACTCAACTACAGCTGCATTCAGACAACAGCAAACCTTTTACGTGCAAATTGTGCGAGAAGAGCTACAGCAACGTATATAATCTTCGCATACATGAGAAGCTTCACTCAGGCGAGACCCCGTTCAAGTGTGAGGTCTGCGGTAAGGCCTATGCTCTCAGAAAGTCCTTTAAAACACACATGCTGTGCCATTCAGGAGATAGACCGTATAAATGCATAGCATGCGGGAAAGCGTTCAAGTGGTCTGGCTCTCTGAAAATGCATATGAAGACTCATACTGATGGAAAAACGCACAGATGTGAGACGTGTGGAAAGAGCTTTCGCTTGTATGGAAATTTAAAGCGACACAAGCGTGCCCATGCTGGGGAGAAGCCGTTCAGCTGTAAGGTCTGTGGGGAAGGGTTTCCAGAACTCGACCTTGTCAAAACACACATGCAAATCCATACTGGAGTGAAACCCTACACGTGCCAGAAGTGTGGGAAGAATTATGCATATCTTAGACATTACAATGATCACAAATGCAAACCTGTATGAAAAAGATGTCGTGGTAGGAACTTTGTTGTAACAACTGCAGGACTCTTTTCATATTGTATTATTTCCTATACAAATGTTTGGGTAACATTGCGAAGACATTTAAATAAAACATTAGGCTTAAGCTGTTGTTCACAGTTCACATAATAAACACTTGTCCCTTTTAGACTTGCACTCTATTCATTTTGTCACATTCAGTTTTCTTAAAAAAAAAACAACAACTAGCTTTCTAATCTTTTTGTATTCTATCTGATTTCATTTATTATACAATTAATAAAAGCAAAAAGACCTCTAACACTAGCTTGCTCTATTCTTTTTCTATTCTATCTGTTTTATTTTATTTATTATATTATTTAAAAAGCCTTGCCATGTGTACTGTGTTAAGCTAACTGAGACTTGTTATAGCACTTGTATATCATTGCTCTTTTGTTGATTTTGATTGATTGTCCTCATTTGTAAGTCGCTTTGGATAAAAACGACTGCTAAATGTAAATGTAATGTTGCATAATATGGACCTATATAAAAAAATATGATTAATATCATCATGATATGTTTACATTGTAATACTTGTTACTATGTTGGCATGGTTGTGGAAAACCTGGAAATATGAGGGAATTAATATTGTTAATTGTTTTCCAGGCCTGAGAAGGTAATTGAAAAGAATCAAATATGGACATTTTAAAAAGGGAATCTAAATGTTTCTAGTTATGCTCTGATATTAATTATTTCATCAGTTAGGTACTGCTCTTGCATAGAGCTTGTGGATAAATTTCATATTTTCAATGAATATTCAAACTGGTTTACAAAACGATCTGAATGATTCCTTGGGAATTTATCTGATATAAAATATCAGATATAAAATACATACTTTCCAAAGTGTTTTTAAAAATATCCAATCATCAGAAATTCCAGAAAAACTAAAAAAAATCAAAAGCATTAACTACTCTTTGTTAATAAGAATGGTATCTGAATTCTCTCAAATAAACTCACAGCACTTGTTATTAAACCACTGACATAAAGCATGCAAATAACAAGAGAAATGTAATTAGGAATTGTGTTATTCGTTTTGTAATTAGAGCGCGTTCGATGACTTTTATTTTGAAAATCTGTCTATACCGGTTCTTACCAAAACCAATGCTTGCATGATTAAATTGATCCAAAACTGTTTAATGTCCTCAACAATGTACCACTGAATTTTAAACTCCTTACGTTGTTTTTGTTAGTCACAATATAAGCAGTTTATATGGCGAATGCCGATCACTGAGAGACTTTTATTTTAAAAGAAATCAAAGAGGAAGTACTTGCTGCTTAGTTCAACTTTGTAGGGAGGTCAACGTTTTGTTTATTTTCTTCTCAATCTGGCAGTACCAGCTGTCAAACGCAGGTTGAGTTGATTTGCTGCATTCCTCTTAACTGTGTTCACTATGGCCCGGTTTGAGCTTTTTCAGAGTCAAAGCACTCTGATCATGTCTTTACTGACGGACGCTGCTAATCACGAGATCCGAAAGGCTTTTACATGCAGCTCCGATGAATCCAGTCTCACTGTCAAACCAACTAATACTCAGATTCAGATGGTAAGATAGTCTGTTAGTAATTAATTTTAACGTGGATTGTTGTAATATGTTAGAAAAAACCCAGATTTTTACAGCCTGGTTAATTATGTTTTATTCTTATAGTGTTATTTTTGTTCTTAATTGTAGCATTTCTTTTTTTTTCTTTTCAATACAGCTTAATTCAATAATGGAGAGGTTTGCCAAAGAGGCAGTGCAGAAGATTTGCAGTCTCTTCAGATACTGTTCATCCATTGCACCAGCTCCAGCACAGCTAGGTTTGAAGGGTCGAGACGAGCTGAGGAAGACTTCATCTCAGCTGGGACATGATCTCAGTGGAGCAACATACATACATAACCAAGAGTTTCAGGGTAACGTTACTTGATATAGATGTCAATATCAGGCCTGAAGACTTACTCTAGCACTCTCCGTCCTTTATCTTGGTGGTGATTTTTGTTTTGTGTTCCTCTCTCACAGTAGATCCTGTATCTCTGTCTGTGAGTCGCCTGAAGGAGCCAGCAACAACATCTCACCAGCAACCTTCAAGCAGTGAGGTGAGTCATAATACAATGCAGTTTTAAATGTAACTTACAGTGTGATAAATGTTGGTTGAAACCTTTATAGCCTGCACAGGAAAGCAATGTAAGCAAATGTCTTATGATGGAGAACAGAGGAGAGGAAACCATCCAGACAATATTCATTAGTGACGGTAAGAGACTCAAATTTAGTTTGAAATTTCTCACCCTCTTACACTTTTTCCACACATGCATGTGTTGATTTATATGTCAGTGTTGATATTGTTAATTAAAACTATTTAAAACTTTTTTTTAGTTGAAATAAAATATAAATATTAGAAAAAAAAATATTATTGTCAACTGAAATAAAATAAGTTTAAGTACTAAAATTACTAAAACGCAAATAAATTTAAAACTACATAAAAAGATGAAAAAATAACAAAAGCACGTAACAGAATTAATCAAACTTAAGAAAACTAAAAATATAAAAATAAAGGCTAATTAAAATATTAATAATGTATACTGTATATAAACGAATGTATATAATTCATATTAAAATTACATTGATATGTATTATAGTTTTTAAATGTTTAAATGCTAAAGTTAGTTCACCGAAAAATACGGTATACTGTCCATGTCCAGAAATGTAATAAAAACATCATCAAAGTAGTCCATGTGACATCAGAGGGTCCGTTAGAATTTGTTGAAGCATCGAAAATACATTTTGGTCCAAAAATAACAAAAATGACGACTTTATTCAGCATTGTCTTCTCTTCCGGGTTTGTGGACCCTTTCTGGACGTGGACAGTATACCGTACATACATTCTCAATGGAGGGACAGAAAGCTCTCTGACTAAATCTAAAATATCTTAAACTGTGTTCCAAAGATGAACGGAGGTCTTACGGGTTTGGAACGACATGAGGGTGAGTCATTAATGACATAATTTAAATTTTTCGGTGAACTAACCCTTTAATAATCTTCAATAGTTCTTCAAAGGGGACATAACACACACAGTTTCTAATCTGTGAATATATGAATAGACTATGATTGATATTGACTGCCCCTGTTGTTTTTATTTCACCTGCAGCTGATGACAGGGGCTGGTCTGAAGATCAGGAGGGTGTGTTGCAGACATCAACCAATCAACCTAAAGTTCCACAAGCGAAAGAGTCTTTTGAATGTGAGCAGTGCGGAAAGGCCTTTCCAAAGATGTTTTCTCTCGTGCAGCACAAACGTGTGCATTCAATCGTGAGGCCTCACACTTGTGAAAAGTGCGGGAAGAAATTCACACTGCTGAGAGCGCTAGAGACCCACCTTCGCAAACACTCGCAGAAGTTCGAGAAGAAGAAATTTCCCTGCGCTACTTGCGGAAAGAGCTTCAGAGATCTTGCGGCGCACGAACTGGTTCACGCCGACGTGAAACCATTTACCTGTGAAATATGCGGACAGGGATTCACAATCAAAAGGAGCTTATACATGCACCAGGGTGCACACGGGTGAAAAACCGTACAGATGCGACACCTGTGGAAAGTGTTTCTCCCTGATTGGCACGTTGAACTACCACAAGAGAATTCATTCAAATGACAGGCCGATAAAATGCAGCCACTGCAATAAGAGCTTCAAATACCATAAACTTTTGAAACACCACCTCCGCGTGCACACGGGCGAGAGGCCGCACACGTGCGACATCTGTGGGAAAAGTTTCGCACTTTCCGGGACTCTAAAACGCCACATCCTCATTCACACCGGTGACAAGCCGTACGTCTGCGAGGTGTGCGGCAGAAGATTCAACCAGAGAAGCACTCTGAAAGGCCACATGCGAGTTCACGGAGAAAAGCGATTTATGTGCGAAATGTGCGGGAAAACATTCCAGTATAATTATGCCCTGAGGAACCACATTCTAACACATAATCAGATTGGAAACCCAGGAGATAAGAGCAATGCTCAGCGCTGCGACGTGTGCGGGAAGTTTCTGAGCTCTGCCTACGCGTTAAAAGCTCACTTGCAATTGCATTCGGACAACAGCAAACCTCATATGTGCACGGTATGCGACAGAAGATACAGCAGCGTACATTCGCTCCGGATGCATGAGCAGCTTCACACGGGAGAGAAACCGTTCAAGTGCGAGATCTGTGGTAAGGACTTTTCTCTGAGGGCTTCGTATAAAACCCATATGTTTCTGCATTCTGGAGAAAGACCTCACAAATGCGTATTGTGTGGGAAAAGATTCAAGCTGTCGAGCTCTCTGAAAATGCATATACGCACTCATACCGGTGAAAAACCTCATAAGTGTGAAACGTGTGGGAAGGCGTTTCATTTATCGGCCAATTTGAAAAGACACAGGCTCGTGCACACCGGGGAAAAGCCTTTTACCTGTGACATCTGTTTGAAGAGTTTCACACAGCCCAACAATCTGAAGGCACACATGCACATTCACACGGGCAAAAAGCCGTACACATGCACTAAGTGTTGGAAAAGTTTTGCATATCAGAGAAATTGCAAAGAACACAAATGTGCTCCACTTTGAGAGATTTCCGACTACTGAACTGCTAATGTCTAGAAGCAGGAGCTTGGATTTCATGTAGGATTGTAAATAATTTTGTGAAAGTTACATGAAATGCTTGACTGTATTCATTTATTTATAAAAATAAATAAAATGTTTTCCTTGTAATTTTGGAAGGATATAGTTGAACATTACATTTAAACTGTTTTTGTGATTGGTTCTTAAAGTCAAGGATATAAAACTAAAAGCCACTGTTTAAATCAAATCGAATGTCTTAGAATAAACATTATACCAGGGGCTTGACTTGAGGCTGTGTGAGTCTACTTATATTTTTTTCAGGTCCTAAAATATATAAATATCCAACCAAAAATATTGATTTTATATTTTAATTGAATATTGTGATTTAAAATGCCTTTATCCCCAACAACATGAGGGCATTTTACTGCTTCTGCTGTCATAAAATGTTCAAAAATTTAGGAAATATTCAATATCCACATAATAATCACCCAAAACAAAACTCTTAAAAAAAAATGTGGTCACAAAAATATACATATAAATATATTAATATAAAATATACAATTTATGTAGCTAGATAATATATTTATAGAATTGTGTGTAAATTTATTTTAAAATTAAATATATTTGTATAATATTTCTAGGGTTTTGTCAAACGTAATGTAGCAACAGCTGTGCCGCATATAAACTCGAGTCCAGTGAGGGACAGCAGTGAGCACAAGTGCAGTGCAATGGCTTTATTGAAATAATTATGATTTCAGTCACCAAAAACAGCAACGGGAGAATAATGTCGTTGTTGGAGTCTGAGGTTGTCTCTGTTCTGGAGACACTCGTTAAGGCAACGGTTAATGAAATGACGAAAGTTATGGACTCTTCAGGCAAACCTCCACAAATTAAAGAAGACAAGTCACCCACCCTGGACTTTAAAGTAAGTGTACAAGAAGTGCACGAAATGACCGGCGTTTGTTTTTAAACCATAGTTTACAACCTGAAGGATTTAATTGAAATATAATAAAATGTGTTTAGTGAATATACAAGCATCTCTGAGGCTGAGAGTCACAGATAAAGTGATCATTTAAATGTAATATTTACCATTTTGTAACCCTGTTAAAAATGGCCACATTCCTTAAAATTGTGGCACCCATTTCATTCAAAATCATTTCATTCCAGTTTCTCAGTTTGTTTACAAATTGACTGCATTACTCTAGCTCAGACATTGGATAACAATCCTGTTATCAAAATTATTGTTAGAAAACTTTATCCTGTCAGGTCTTGTAGCTAATCCGTATTGAATGCCATCTTAATTTAGGCTAATTTTTAATTGATTTGTGCCTGTATTTCAGACCCAGCTGAACTCTGTGTTAACACGTAACGCAAATGAAGCTATGGAGAAAATGTGCCAGCTTTTCTCTGCACTTCTGCACCATGAAATGATTCAGAGTGCACAGGATGACTTGAAAACAAGACTGTACAAGGAGAGACTAATCTAACCAGCAGTCCACTGACCAACTTTCTCTAGGTGAGATTCAATGATTATTCTTCATCCACACCACTGTGCTTTTCTTTTCTTCTTTCTTTAGAGCAAATCTTTAAGATTTATGATGTGCTGTGCCATTGCAGTCTCTGTGGAGAAAGGGACAGGAGGAGATCATTGACATGGACCATGTGAAAACAGTAAGTCATTCATGCATAATAGATTGCAACAGTTTGGTTCTAAAAGTAAAAATCTCTTTGATATGTATAACTGATGGTTTTTCAGTGTAGAACTACAATATTAAAATTCTAAATAGTGATCAGAAAAATCATTCTCATTACACTCAGAAATTAATTTAATAGTAATTGTAAATATTTGAATATTTTGCAATTATGTTCAAATAAATAGTTTTTTTTGCTTATCGATGACCATGATGCAGTAGTTTTAAACACCATTTATCATTATTTGATTAAATCATTTACATCAGTTACAATTAAAGTTTATAATGTCTAATTCATCTCAGAGATTATTGGATTGGTTCAAGACTAAGAAGTCTTTATCGAAAAAAACGTAAATCCTAATGGAGAAGATGAAAAGAAAAACAGATGCTCACCATTTCCGAAAAAAAAAAAAAAATTATGCACCACAACTGTTTTTATACATTAATAATAAGAAGAAGAAATGCTTCTTGAGCACCAAATCAGCATATTAGAATGATTTCTGATGGAACGTCAATTAATGACTAGTAATGACTGCTGAAAATTCAGCTTTAGCATCAAAGGAATAAATAATTTCAAAATATATTCAAACTTAAAAGAGTTATTTTAATTGTAATAACATTTCACAACATTACAAAATCTTTACTACAATATATTTTACTGACCCCAAACATTTGAACAGTAGTGTATACCGCAACAATACACTTCTTTCGCGTTGACATAAATTGTTTTATTTTTCTGTTTTTAAAGCCCACTAAAACACAGAAGATGGCGATCATTAGGGAAGAAAAGTCAGTGGATTCTTCAGAAAACAGCAACCATCCTCAGTTTATAGTGTTGCAGGACAATGATGCTGCGGACATCAGCTTCCCTGGACTGCAAAATATAAAAAAACTCCACAGTGACTCAGGATAATGTGAAAGTATCTAGAATAGTAACAGTGTCAAATGTGGCAGCAGAGAAACCCTTTAGCTGCTCGCAGTGTGGTCAATGCGGCAAGACCTTCACTGAACACAAACAGCTGAAGGGTCATCAGAGGATTCATAACGAAGACAAGAATTAGATTACCTAGATTTACATGTCAAGTTTGTGGGAAGTCTTTTCATCAAGCTTATTGTCTCAGGAAGCATTTGGTCGTGCATTCGAAAGAGAAGCTGCATAAATGTGACGTTTGTGGGAAGAGCTTCCACTTTCGTAACAACCTACTTCGCCACCAGAGATTTCACACAGCACAAGGGAACGCGCGTGGGACAAAACAGACACCACTGTTTTGTATGTGGGATGATCTTGGGTTGCTTAAACGCCCTAAAAATGCATCTCCCGATTCATGAGGGACAGTTACCGGTCAGTTGTACAGTGTGAAATCTCACCAGCACAAACACTCGGTGACTGACAAACACAGCTGTTGTTTGTGCGGAAAGTCCTTTCAGAGTGTTGCCGGAGTGAAAACTCACAAAAGGATTCATACAGGAGAAAAGCCTTATATTTGTTCAGTGTGCGGGAATACATTTCGGCAGCAGAACAGAATTAAGGCTCACCAGACCAAACATACAGGTGAAAAACCTTTTAGTTGAACTTGTGACACATGCGGGAAAGGTTTTTGCACCTTGGGAAATCTCTGTCGACATCAGTGCATACACACTGGAGAAAAGCCGTTCAGGTGTGTCGAAAGCATGCGGGAATTTAACCAGTCGGATTCACTCAAAGCTCACATGCATATTCACACAGAATTTTTGCTTATCTCAGAAATCTGAGGTGCCATAAATGTGTATAAATTTAAAGGGATCCTTCACCTGAAAATGAAAATTCTGTCATCATTCACTCTTGATATGATGATGTAAACCCCTCTACTGACTTTTATTGTATTGACAAAGAAACAAATTATATAAAAAAATATATATATATAAATAAAAATATAAATAAAAATACTTTGAGACTATATATAAAAGTAACAGTGAAAGAAAATAAGTCATATTAGTTTGAACAACACGAGGGTTTGTAAATGATTGCAGAATTGAAATTTTTGGGTGAACTATCCCTTTAAAGTTACAGTTTAACAGTTCCAAATAGATCAGACAGGGTTACAGGGTTTTCATTTCCATATGCTGATTTCTTCAGTTAGATATAAATATTTAAGTGTAAGAAATCCCTTAAGGTCCCCATGTGGTGTTTTTAATTCCTCAAAACTGTAGTTTCCCAAAGGCAGTCACAGAAACGCGGTTTGAACATTTTGAAACAGCCTTTTTTTTTTTTTGCTACGTCACAAAATTCAATAACCAATCGCGTCACGGGATCCTATCCTTAGCATAGCATTAAATGTGCTGCAAATCCGAGGGTTTAGTGAGAAGGCTGTAAGGTTAATCCGGTAACTGTATTGCTAACTGTTAATATTTCCCACTATTTTCACAATGTCATGTGCTGTTAGTGCTAATTTATTTGTATTTAGAACCGCTAACTTGAATAATAACCCGCGCAGCAGTTTAAATGTAGCCTGAGCACGTCACATGATCGAGGGCGCGATTTGATAGACTGTAAAAAAATATGTACGTAGTGTCCGTGACGTCACCCATAGACTCCTCAATATGCGTTTTTTTCAAAAACATATAAATACCTAGACGCCTCATTGGCCGCTTTGAGCCGTTGCTGCGATACGTCAACGCGTCCGCCATGTTTGTGAGGGCAAGACTGCCTTAAACATAAATGGAAGTAAACGGGGGAGCTGCGGTTTTTCTGGATTAAAACATGATAACGTACACATTTATCAACCGATTTCAGAGGTTTGTGATCTACATGCAGTTAAAAATCACTTTGCCTCCAGTTATTTAGTTTGGTTTGGAAAATTATTAATTTTCGTAAGAAACTGAACGCTCACACTTCTCACTTGTTGATTTTTTCGGTTTACAATTCTAATGTTAATGTAGTATAACTGTGACATGTACATGTAATCTGAATGTATATTAAATGAAATAAGTTGTTTTATTGCTTTCTCTGTGTTCAACCCCCAACATTTTAGCTTTTCTTGTGCTTCAGGTCAGAACCTGTTTTTATACAGTCTGTGGTCAGAACACAGCTCATTCACTTTTAAATATTGGGGGAAAAAAAATCGAAATAATACGTCTTTAAACACTTATAATTTACCATCATTGAGAAAATTGAATATAACCAGCGAATACAAATCGAAAAGTAATACACTGGTAGTTTGCTTTTTATTTTGATAGCACTCTATACAGATAAACTCCACAACAAACAATAACAAATGCAACTGATAAGCCTTTATGGATCCAGTGAAACTTAGTTACAGTGGTAAAATATTATTCACCTATACAGCGCACAGTAAAAATATAGTAAAAGTGATATGTAATATAAAAATATATATGTTGTGCAACTTGTAGTAAAGTGAATAATATAAAAAGCGAGTACAACAGTACAATAACATAAGTGATATAATAGATTTATAATAGCACAAAGTATATGTATAATACCATAATAAATAAATTAATAACAACAGATGAATAATAGCAAGAAGAATATGTAATATCAAGGGTGGAATAATACAGAATAGACAAAAATGAATAAATTAATAGTAAATTATAAAGTAAAATAAACAATCTTGAAATGTAGTTGTATAATAGTATTTGTGTAAATAATTATTAAACAAATTAAGACACAACACAAAAAAAATGTGGACGTGAATTCCAAATTGTGTTTAATTAATGATCTCCTTAAGTATAATATATACATGTACACACACATATATATATATATATATAATATATATATATATATACATATATATATATATATATAAAATACAAAATGGTGGTTTAGTTGTGATGACAAAACCTGACTAATAAAGACTAATTCTACACTGCTTCCCTCAAGATTTTCCTATATTTTTTCAACTAATGAGTAAAATAATGTAAACAACTTGACAATGCTTGACATTTTGTTCTACAATGCAAATTACAAACACCCATGCAGAAAACACAAATTTTTAAACAGTTGTTTATTTTTCCATATGTTAATACATGTATGTTTGGGGTGTGAGTGTGTGCAGTTTACGTTGTACAACAAAATATCAAAGTATAGTTATATTTAACACAGACCAGAAAATTAATAATCATTATTACAACATCAAGGGCAATAATAAACAATGATTTTGTCATGATATTGCAGCTTGACTCACTGTGAGTTCCTGTGTTTTTCACTTCTAGGCTATTTACATCATGTAGTTTTTGTGTAAATACACACACAGTACATGATCAGCATTAAACAGCCTGTGTAAATAATTTTAAATGTAGTCTATAGTATTGTGATTGACTGAAGAAACTGGTTATATTTAAATAATAATAATTAATAATTCCTTACATTTATATAGTGCTTTTCTGGGCACTCAAAGCGCTTTACATAGAAGCGGGAATCTCCTCGTCCTCCACCAGTGTGCAGCATCCACCTCTAAATATTTGAAAAAAAAAAACAACAGAAACATTTAATAAGGTAATTATATTGTTATAAAAATTACCCTTACAAAGATAAAAAAAAAAAATGCTCCCGGAAGTCTACTCCGGGGAGAGAGAGAGTTGTTTGAAATTGATCAGGGTCATTCTGGCCATTCATTCAGGGCTATTTTGGGTTTTAACTAGTACAAATACAACATTGGGCTGTGGAAGTATAGCCTTGTCTCCTGGAAATGCAGAGAACAGCTTTCTTCAGCTTTCCTTAAGACTTTCCTTGTCCTGTTTGCAATTGACTAAAAAGAAAAGAAAAAAGAAAAGAAAAGAAAAAAAAATAATATATATATATATATACACATATATAATCAGTTCACAGTTTTATGATATGCTATGAAATCATTATTATCAAGTGATGATAAATAAGTAACGTTAGTGAAGTTAAAGAGAGATGCTTTAGCTCCTTCACTAATCCTGGCAGTCTGAGATTTGTCAAAGTGCTCACTGTACATCTTGTGCTTATAACACAATTTAGTTTATGATATAAACTACAATACAAGTTGAAACTTAATAAGAATTCATTTAAACTTTGATTTCTTATAAAGTCTCAGCTTTCACTAACTAGCGATATCGCTAGCTATTAATAGTCTGACACTGGTGGCTAATTAAGCTGTCAACTTAAAGCTAAAAATGACCAAAAAACATCCAGAAACAACTGTTGAGTCTTACCTGTGAAAGATAATACCCCGAAATCTGTTTTTATTATTGTGCAATGATTTGTAGATGCCCAAGCTGCCGACGAATAAGGTATGTTTTCCTCTGTCCCGATATGAGAGTAACGGAGAGTTGCCCGCTCCAATATGGCGGCGACGTCAAATATTACGCCCCCTCCTCACGCGCCTTCTTTCTGAACGTGATTTTTGTTTAATGAAAGCTCAAAGTGTGCAGAGCGGGCCGTCGCCATCTTGGCAGCGCGTCACCGCGCGACTCTCCCGGAAAAATCGAAAATGGGCAAAAAGGCGGGAGCTGGTTGCTGAAGCCACGCCCACCTAGCGCGACGCCATTGTCAGCAGCGGCAATCCACCTGTCACTCAAGTGGCCACGCCCTTAATTATGCAGAACTGTAAGGCTTAATATAATTTAAACGGATTAGTTATAAAAAAATTCACCCCCCTCACAGTTGTCATGAAGGGCAAAATTAGCTATATAGACCAAAATAATTTTTTGCACCAGGCTGTAAACATGTTTTTTTTTCTGCTGTAAAATTGGACCTTTTAACTTGGAGTCTATGGGACTGACTTCCTTTTGCAGCCAGCCTCAAGCGGCCAGTCGATGAATTGCACACCTCGCTGGGTTTGAATCTGACACCTGACAAATATTGTCCCTCAGCTTTAACCTCAGCATCCGCACGTCACATGATCGAGGGCGCGATTTGGAATCACAAACTTGGCTGCATTTGAGCCTTCAAAGCATTTTGAGGACACAACATCGTCAATTAAGTAACTTTAACAGTATCCACCGTAGTTTTCCGCTAGTTTTATCAGTCATTATCCGTGTACGAACCAGTGCAAACGGATATTGTTACCTCACGAAGTTAGCCAGCAGTCTCTTAACGTTGAGCATACCATCTTATTTCTGGTTCAAACACACATGGCTTAATTAAACCAATATTTCCACTCGCCATTGCATCACATTTACTACAGTTCATTTAGTGCAGGGGTGCCCAAATTCGGCCCTGGAGGGCCGGTGTCATGCAGAGTTTAGACACACCTGAAGCTAATCAAGCTCTTATCAGGCATACTAGAAACCTCCAGGTGTGTTGAGGCAGGTTGGAGCTAAACTCTCCAGGACATCGGCCCTCTGGGTGGGACTTTAAAATATCTGTTTAGTGTACAATTGATCTTTAAATTTATGTTAAATGATCTCTAAACACTGACAAATAAATCAAAGCCAACAGAACTTGTTCTGATTAAATCAGAACATTAAATTATCGACACAGTGTTTCTTCTTGAGGATTTTTTTCAGTTCACTTTGAGGACAAACGTAAAGGAGAGTTAACACAACTATTTGAGTCCAGATAATGTAAGTGTACCCTCAAATTTGACACTTCTACAACCACGCAAAATGATCCATCACTAAACCATCACTTCCAGCCAACTGTCATACTCTCATTCATGAGTTCATGTAAAAGTTAGCAAACTGTGAATCTTTTGCGAGAAGTGATGGTCCTCTGTGCTTCCACATCACTTCTCCTGTGAGCTTCAACATTAAAATTCGTCATGTTTTAAATTTTGAGTGGAGCATCCCTTTAAGAACTGTGAGCAACATGCATATAATGCTATATTTTGATTAAAGGGATCATGATGATTTATTAATAAAATAAAATACAGCCTACATCATTTGTCTAGGTTCTAGTTGGTTACATGGTCTGTAACAGTACTGTGTTGATTTGACCCCCATTTGTTTTGAATTTACATACTTGAAATAGTTAAGCCAATACTGTGGTACTAATATTGAGTTGGTCCCATAAACAGTCAAAACATTATTGGTATTGGACATTCTGACTTTCTCTACATTCATTTTCAAGTAACTTTGTTATAACTTTAAGGGCAACACTAACTAGTTAAATATCATTTAGATGTAGATGTTTCAAGGCATTTCCTCATCTTTTACCCTTCGTGAATAGACTATTCATCTTCTAGTAAAGCCAGCCTCTACATAAGTACCATGATTACTTTTAAAGCCTAATTACAGTGATTAAATTATGGGAAAGGGTGGGCTAAAATTCTACGTGCATGAGGTCCAAAACATTTGACAAATGTACGTAAGTTACTTACTACAATTTAATCCAGGAATTTTAATTCATAAATCTGAATTAATATCCTTTTTGTCAGTTTCTACTCATTCTCACGTCACAACATATTATTGACAAGCTAGGCCTGTAAAATAAAAAAGGACATAAACGGAAGATTTTAAATGGGTCTGTAATTTGCCAATTAATTTGGATCTAGTTGCGGTTTCTTAATGAGAGGCTTAATAATTGCCATCTTAAATGGTTTAACCACCTGAGTAAAACCATCAGTGCCGTTTATAACGGGGTATACATCTTATACTAAACCTCTTGTTTCATTTAGTTAAATGTACAATACTTGGATTGCCTTAGCCTTGAACGAGAGTCCAGATGCAGTCTCAGATGAAAGTCTTGATGGTTTGGAGGTTCGATGGTGTAGAAGTTGAGATCACGTACTTCCGGGTTTCAAGAGTGATGAACTCCAAAAAGATGTTATTCTGACTCTGTGGTGGTCGGGAGCGTTTTCTCCCAGATGAAGGTGATGAAGAGCTAAGAGACACATCAGCTGAGATCCAAGGATCGTTGATGAATGTAAAGACAAGGCCAAAGCCTGGCGCAGACTTAAGAGTTGCAGAAGAGTTCTAGCTCACAACCTCATCTTCTCAGAAACTAACAGAGCTGCAGAGTTTTTGGGCTATATGTTGGAGCCCACCGGGCACGCCAGCACTGGTTCAAGCTCTCCACACGGGAAGCAATCAGAAGTTTCAGCAGAAGACCAAGAGCGGGACTGTGTGTGAGCCCTTTAAAGTCTGGGAAGACTCACACCTCTCAGGATGGGCTTGACCAATAAGAAAGGCTGAATTTCCAGGCGGGCGGTTGGAAATATGGGGGGGGGGGGGACAATAAACATACTTAAAACAACAAGTTGTTGATGCAAAAACTACTAAAGATTCTTAGAACACTAATATTGTACCAACATATAATATACATTCTCGTTTAGATCATCAGAAGACAAATTCATAGATACTGAACATGGTATAGGTAAGATTGAATGAATGAGTGGTTCTATTATAATCATGTGTAAAACAGTATACGATACAAAAGACAATACTTACAAGAACAGTAAGTATTTACACAATGACCTGAAGGATATGCATGTTCATTCAAAGAAAGGTTATCTATGAATTAATTAGAGAAGATTCCATTTTTATGGGCACTATGTTTTTCCTACGGTTAAAAGATGGTGAGAGGGAGAACTGTCAACATGCCATTAGGTCGTAAAGTTTATCTGGTCTGGCTGAGGTGTCCTGGTTGCCATGGTAACCAGGGACCTGTGGTCATTCACAGACATGCTGGCACCCAGTATGTTTACTGGGTGAGGCGTCTGGGATCATTTGTTAATCTAATGAATAATTGATTTGTTAAATCTAATGAAAAATTGTGTGTCTAATAGGTCCAAATGCTACAGAGCCCAAGCTTTTGAAATAATGTTTTTCACTTAATTTGTGATTTTCTGGTTTAATCACGATCAGATTTGTTCTAGATCCTATAGGAGATTTATTATTTGATCTCATTATTTGGGGAGCACACACGGTCTCTATCGAATGGACTACACATGTGCTATTATTGATGAAGTTGGTAGAACAACAAAGACTTTGATTTGAGGTTTGACTTTCTAGTCATACGGTTCATAGCATCTTGGAGATGATGTCCGACAGAAGATCTGCTCCTGTTCTGCTGAGGTGCAGGCCATCAGCACGGAAAAGCCTAGGTCACTCCCAGAAAAGATTCCAATTATTAACAAAGAGCAGTTTCTGTTCATTACACCACAACATTAGACATTCATTTAGAGCAAATAATCTACTGAACCTTTCATTTCCTCGTCGGTACGTCGGAAGCAGTCCAGATACGATGATCCTCTTCGAGGGCGATGTGCTGCGTACCGTCTGGATCAGACTCCTGAAGTCCTGCTTCAGAACCTCCATCTGCTACAGCCTGATGTCGTTCACCCCCGCGTGCAGCACAACCTCTCTGATACTCTTGTCGCCCTTGAGGATCGCGGGTAACTGCGCAGCAACATCGAGAACATGAGCACCAGGAAAGCAATGAATGTGCACCTTACCTTTAGCTGAGGTAACATGGACGTGCCGGACAATCGAGTCACTGATGACAACAGCGTCACGTTCCATCTCGCAAAGAGGGGCGAAGCAGATTCGGGTGGAGATCTTGAAGACCGGGGGCGGTGAAGGGGGAGAGGTCCTCGCTCCGGGGCTTGGCTCGCACCTTACACACCTGAAGCACCCAGGGTCTGTGGTGTCCCGGCGCCGGAGTGAAGGAGACCTGAGACAATCGCATCCTAGGTGCACAGGCACTGAGCGGAGAAACACATAGTAGGAGTATTAACATCATGCGGGAAGCTTACCGCGGATTTATGGGCGTCAGCGCGGGATGTCTCAAGAGCTGTTCTCCGCTCTCGTAGCTGGGCCTGCTTCTCCAGTAGATCGCGGATCTGCTTCTTCACGGTCTCCAACTCCAACTTCTCCTGCATGGACGTCCCCATGTTACTGTTTCTGTTTTTACTGTTCAAGCCGATCTACTGCGCATGTGTGGAACACATCCGACGAGAGAGCCCCCAGCATACACTTTCAGTAGTGTAAATACAAGTAGTCCGTGTCCATGCTGTCCACAGCTGTCCGTGTACGCGTCTGAACCGGAGTTTATATTTGAATATATTTAAAACATAATTTATTACTAAAATGGCAAAGCTGAATTTTCACCAGCATTTACTCCAGTCCTCAGTGTCACATTGTCACATGATCCTTCAGAAATAATTGTAATATGCTGATTTGGTGCTCAAAAAACATTTCTTATTGTCAGTGTTAAAAATGTTTGAAAAAGTTGCTTTTTTATGTTTAAAAAAAAAAAGATTGTTTGATGAACAGAATATTCAATAAAACAGCATTTATTTGAAATATAAATATTTTGTAACATTACAGGCTAAATAACTTTACTGTAACTTTTTAATCAATGTAATGTCCTTGCTAAATAAAAGTATTAATTTCTTTCAAAACAAATCTTCCTGGCCCAAACATGTGAATGCTTTTATATGATGTGATATGATATTATATTATATTATATTATATTATATTATATTATATTATATGTGATTAATGACATTTCTCTGTAGTAATGTTCGTATAAGTCTTTTTAATTTAGCAAAGCAGAAGATCCGTCATCATTCACTGACAAAATATTTTATCATGCAGATGCATTTCGAATCACGTCCCCAGAACCAGGTTGTACTAGCGTACAGTGACCAGCTGGAGGAGTGGTAGATATTTATTGTGGCATTGGCGATGGGTCTTGCTACATGAATGGATGAAGAGTCAGGGTTTAGGACCATGGGGGGGAAGTGTTTGTGTGTGAGCGTCCGCCGCAGCCCTGCCCAGCCTATTCTTTCTCCTGACGTCCTTCCTTGATGTCCGTGTCACACGCTGCCGAGGATGAACATTTTACAGCCACTGTACAGTTTTTATGTTTGGGAGCACTGACATACCCTGCCTCTTCGAAAAGGATATTGTTCATTGGTCTTTGTTGCGACGGGCGTGTGCTCGAGATACGCTCAATAGTTTGGATTTCGTATTATACCCGCTGTTGTTTATTTATTAGTAAATTGTTTTCCTGCAAATGTACACAGATGACTCTTTGAAGGGGACACTGCGTCCGTGGGAGTGGTTTATTTTTTTCTGGACAACCCGGACTCATTGAAAAAATGAGGCTGTTTTCACCGGTTTGACGCTGCGGTAGCTTTTTCTCCCCCTTGTTCTGTTCTGCTTTTGTGTTCTTTCTGTCTGTCTCGTGACATGCAATCGTTGACGTCTGGTCCTTGAGGTTTCAACATACATTTCTGCGAACCAGACTCTGTATATGGACATGTTATGAGGACAGTTGAGTGAGACGTTTTCATCTAAGGACAAAATTATCTATTATTCCGGCTAGCCAAAGTACCAAAGACATGAGCATCATATAGCATTTTTTATCATCTTTGTTCTGATCCCACCAGTACTGCACGTAGCATCCAGTAAACTTGGCCGAAAATGAGGATTGTTTAAGGAAAACGCTGTACTGGTGGTCGGAGAGGGCAGCGATAGCCTCGCGATACTGGCTCGGCTGCTGACTGTCTCTGCTGCCTGCGCTGATTCAATTAGAAACTGTACACGGACCGCTGAAATAAAGGCAGGGTTGCTGTAGGCTGAAGCTTCAGGGACGATGTCCTCACGCGCACCGCTGCAGCCGGGGAACGAACGGAATGTAGACCACGTAAGTGTAACGCTTTCTTACGTCATTTAATTCCATTTGATTTGAACGTTTGTCGTGAAAAATAGTGGCGATGGGAAGTGAGACTCGCGAATCGGTTCTTTCGAAACCATTCGTTTCGAAGTAATGGTTCAAAATAATACATTCAGCGACTCCTTTACGTCATCACGTAATTATTAAGACATCATAGGATGACATTACTTTTTCTGTGTTTGTAGTTTTATGCTGTTTGCTGTTTGTTACGGGTTTATTATTATTATTTTTATTGATAATAAGGGTGGTTATTGTATTTTCACGTGTCCTAGTTTGGTTTGTTGCAGCCACTATTCTGCTCATAAAAAGTATTTGAAAAACTAAATAGGCCTGTTGTCAATTTGTATTGACAACAGTATAATAATATCGTAAAACAAATCGTTTGGCTGAAAAAAAAAAATTAAAACTTTCTAAACTGATATGTGTTGACAAAACTGCAGTCAGACATACTCAGAGTATATAATATCTCCATTTGTGACATTTCTTTTATCAGCTATTAAAGTATCGTGGGGGGAGTCGTGGCCTAATGGCCAAATGCTCTTATCGGTTCAGTCGGTTCTCGGTTCATTATGAATCGGACATGGCTCAAAAACCGTTTTAGTTGAATTCTTGAAAGAACCACTCGAAGCGATTTTGCGATTCAGTGAAAAGACTCGAGTCAAAAGAACACTTCATTGTAGCTAATCAGGAGCACTGACATATAGCCAGAAGTGGTGGAGTTTTATGGACATGTCAGTAGCGTTTGGCACTGTTATCTAAAAAGGTGTCTCAGCTAAATCAAGAATTAAAGAGTATGTTTCCATGGCTGTCTTTGTTGTCGTTTAACTCATGGAGTGAGAGACTCTTTTAAAGACTATCTGTAAAATTCAATTTGTGGATGATTCATTTGCAGTTATTTGTGGGGGGTTTTAGACATATCCCCATGCAAAATCTTCTTGTAAACCTCAGGCCTACGTGAAGTAAACCCACTTCTTTTCATGGTCAGTATTGTGTAATTTCAGCTTCTAAGGCCAAGCTATGCCTTGTACTCATAGACAGGGCCATACGCATCAGTATTCAGATTAGTGGTTGATCAATATAGACATTTAATGACTTTTTACTGTTGCCTTCCCCCAATCTGAGATGTTTGGTTACACCATTGTGCGTATGCCAAACTGCAATATCATGTATTGCATTTTTGTAGTATTCAGCAGCATATTTATGCTTCCCTTTTGTTGTGTCTTAATTAAAATCATAAAAAGTCGGCTTTGTTGATGTACACGTGTAAGTAAACAGATGTCCGGCAGAGAGCTTGTTATAAAATTTTGAACACAGTGTAAAGTATATCAAAACCATACAAAAATATGTTTGCTTCTCAAGGTAGCAAGGCTTGGCCTTATTTTTGCACACACACAGTTAATAACATTGATATTGGGCTTTCTTCTACTTGTAAATTTGTATATTAGTGTATCTTACTAAAGGCCTATTCATGTACCTCAAGATTTATTAATAGTAAATAAAAGCATTAAAAGAGTAGGTTACTCAAAACATATGTTAGCATTTACACACCCTAACGGAGTTCCAAGCCTGTGTGATTTTTGTTCTGATTGTTCTTTTCCATTAAAAACCAATGGATGTGGGTTCAAACTTAAAATATAAGTAGTCAAAATAACTAATACTGCTTTATGGTAAACAGACAGAAAGTAGGTAGAAAGGCAAATAGTTTTGGAAGTGAGTCATTGATGGCATAATTTAATTTTTTTTGGTTCAGCTGTCCCTTTAAGATAGAAATGCCCAGACTTTTTACTTAAATGCCAAGAACCAAACTTGATTGAGGGCCATGGGCCAAAAGTAAAAATCAAAGGTGATCACAAGCAAACTGGTTTGGGCTTCTCAGCTTTAGGTTAGGCAAGTTATGAGGCTGGAAAATTTTATGGTAAGATTGTGGCTAGATGGTTTTTAGTAGACTGTTGCAAATATGGGTTTCACACATAATGTAATTAACAGTTAAGAAGTTTCCACTTCAAACTGTCAAATAACTTGTGGTTGGTGTACTTACTTTTACCAAAGCTCTTTATTATGTAAGTGGAATGTCAGGTGTCAGTTTACTTCTTGAATAGGTTATAAGGAGATGTAAAAGACATCTGCTTTCCACATTGTTACGTTATGTGCCATAATCTGATCGCTTGAAAGAAATTTGATTGCTTTTATTTATTGCTACTGTGATCGGAAATCGGATTATGTGTTATGCAAAAACTATTGACCCACAAAGGGATTCCTAAACGCAGTGACTTAGTGGAGAACGTCATAGATTGATAAATAAAGGAGTATACATAAAGAAAAAGGAGTGGTTGGCTATGTGACTGAAAGATGATGAAAAGTCTGCATAGTTTGTGCTTCGGTTATCTAGCACATCTGCAAGCACAGACACAGAAACATGGCATGCCACAGAGGCATGGCAAGAACTTCGAGAATGATGAGAGCTGATGAGAAGGGATGAGATGAGAGTGAGCAGGAACACAAAGCAAACACAATAGGAAATGCATCTACCAAACTGGGAGGTTATGTAAACTCTCTGTCTAGCTACGGAATAAGAGTGGAACAATGATGTCAAAACAAAGAGCCTGCAAGTGAATCCACAGATTCCATACAGGCCAGAGAAACATCATGTTGTCTATCAAGTAGAAGTTGCTCAAGGCTAGTCTAGAGGACTGGGTCAACTGGAGAAGAAATCCCAGGACGTCCTGTACATTTTAAAGGGATACTCCACCCCAAAATGAAAATTTTGTCATTAATCACTTAGCCCCACATCGTTCCAAACCCGTAAATGCTCCGTTTGTCTTCGGAACACAATTTAAGATATTTTGAATGAAAACTGGGAGGCCTTTGACTGTCCGATAGACTGTCAAGTAAATAACAGTGTCAAGGTCTATAAAAGGTATGAAAGTCCTCGTCAGAATACTCCATCTGCCATCGGACGTGCAATCTGGGTTATATCAAAGACTATAGAATACCCAAGACATGTTACTTGTATAGTTTTGAATGGGGAAAAATGCAACGCTCAATATGGTCCCTCAATCGCAAGAAGCCCCGCCTTCTGAATGAAGGAGCCAATCGCTAATCGATAAAGTCAACATGTCACTGCAGCTCCCGGTTGCTATAGAAACAGTCAGCGTTCTGAGACGTGTGCTCAGGACTGCGCATGCGCACTGCATGATCTAGCCTAAATAATAAGCTTTTTGTAAGGCTATTTGACCAAAATAAACATTTATGACACAGTTGTTATCAGATTTCTTTGGTGATTTCAAATATGAAATTTAATCGCAAGCTTAGTGAACAGTTTTGTGGAATTTGATATTTCCCCATTCTAAGAGATAGGAGTTGCACTTGGATGTCTAAAAGGCGTTTCAAAGATGGCCGCTCAGTGACATGTCTTAAAGGGATTTTGGTTATATGAAGTGACGGGAACACTTTTTGTACGCGAAGAAAACAAAAATAACGACTTTATTCAACAATTCCTTTGTCAACAGTCTCCTCTGTGTCTCTCCATTTCACCGTTGCACCGCTTCGTATAACCCAGATTGCACGTCTGATGGCAGATGGAGTATTCTGACGAGGACTTTCATACCTTTTATGGACCTTGACACTGTTATTTACTCAGCAGTTTATGGGACAGTCACAGGCCTCCCGGTTTTCATCCAAAATATCTTAAATTGTGTTCCAAAGACGAATGGAGCTTCTATGGGTTTGGAATGACATGGGGTAAGTGATTAATGACAAAATTTTCATTTTGGGGTGGAGTATCCCTTTAAAGGTCATTTATGAAAATTAATTCATGTTTCCTTTGCAAGGTTAAATTAGGTCTAAATGGCAGCCATCTTGATAACCATCAGCTTTAAACCATCAACCACTAAACCATCAGCTTTAGTTTTGTAACAGCTTTACAGAAGAAAATGGTATCCACCTTATTCCTGTTGAGCCTACTGCGTTTTGAATTATGGGTGGCACTTCTGGTTTGGGAAACTTCCATTCAAAAAGACTGAAACAAATCATTTCAAATCATAAGGTTGTCCTACAAATAAAGCTTATCCATCTGTTTGACTGAATGAGCTGTCGATTTGCCTTCATGTTTTATTGATTTATCATGAGAATAATGTAACATTTGGTATTTTAACGTGACATGTTATAACAAGAATATCTATGGCAAGAGCTCTCGTCAGTCTCTGCATTGTTTTCCTCGTCATTATTTTCTTTTTTTCTCTTGGCATTCTTCTGTAATAGTATGAAAAAGGACAACATATACATTTGTGGTCTGGTCCCCCAAATTAATTTATGACATATTCCATTAATAATTCACTGGAATGCACAAAGAATCTCTTGTTTTTCTGCTCAAATCCTCACGTCTCTCTCCAGGTTTGTTTGTCTTCACAGGTAAATACAATTTATTATCTTGTCAAAATGACAGAAATCACTTTGAAATAGTATCAAGCTAATGAACATTTTTGATTAAGGCAGCGTATGTTACATAATACAGATATATATTACTACAGGGATATTTCACCCGTCCGTTATTGAGTGGAAAGAATCATGCTTTTGGGGTTATTCATGGTCTGTTGAAAAAACCTTGTTTATGCTTTTACACTTTTAAATGTCATTTTAATGTTCAATTGTTAAAGGGTGGGTAGTAATGTCATCCCATTGTACCCAGTTAAAAAAACAAAACAAAAAAAACTTATTATTGCGTTCATAGAACAAGCCTTTCACTAATTGTTAACAGCTTAATGGAAGTTACACCCATTATTTGCGCAAAGCGTCATGGGGCGTAGGAATAAGGTGGATAAGGATGGAAAATAAGAGGTTAGAATTGCGTCATCCTCTTTAACTTGAACTAGTCTCTCTAAAGTTGCATTACTGTTTGCAACATTTACAGCAAAGCAGACACTTTGAATGATGTCTAAATCAGCCAAAAATGTCTGGTGTGGAACGATAAATAGTTGTTTGTTGGCTACTGTGGACATTTAACTTATGCTGAAGTGTCGAAACATCAGAAGAGGAAATTGATTGGTAAAGTAAGTCTGTAAGTGTCCACACATTTGTCTTCCTCCTGTACTTCCTCATTGCTGATCAAGTTTTTACATGTCATTTACATATAAATAACATCTATTTGTGTTTAGAAATTTGACCCTCCACAGTGAGGTAATGAGGAAAAAGCATAAATACCATTATTCTTCAATACACGTAAGAGCTAGTTATAAGAAGATGTTTAAAATTCAAATGAGCCAATAAAGGAAACAGAGTTCTACTACATAGTATTTTTTTAATTAAAATAAATGTAAAATAAAACCCTAAAATCAATTGTTTAAAATGCTTAAAGTGAATTTGCATCACAACTTTATAATGTACAATATGAATGTTTATTCATTTTGAGATTTGCTGAAGATTACATTTAACAATGCTGTATAATTATTAGTGTTTGTAGGTCTTAACTTTAGTAAATGTTAGATGATGGCAAAGGTCATCTAAATATAAAAACAGGGATATGAGCACTATTAAACATCCAATATTGACTGATACTGTTAAAAATCTCCAATATCAGCTGATAACTAACATTATATTGTGCATCCTTAGTAAAACATTTACCATTGCTCAACAGAATTTCAGAGGCAAAATTCAGCCATTTCAGTGGGAATCTGCATGATCAGGAACTTGTTGTGAGAAAAAAAAAGATATTTTTAGTTCGTCTTCAATTTAGTCACATGAATTTGGGCCATTGATCAACAAAAAGGCTCGATTAGAAGGTGACTTCTTTGTGTGCAGTGCTTCATGTATCACTTTTTGATACATGATTTTTTGCCTATAAAATTTTGCTGATTTGACCTTTGCACCTTAAGATGTAGCCTATAACAAGTCGGCAAAACCTGCTGTTCTTGGCACCTGAGTGTAGCACCTACAACTCTGCGTTTCCTTTTGAAGGAACCCAGCATTTGGAGGGAGTGGTGGAAGTTTTCAACAAGGTCTCTCATTGTTTTAGTCTGATCAAAACATTTTGATGTTTTCTTAACCTGTCACAATTTAATACAGAATTTGTAAACAAGTTTTTTCTTGAAGATTTGGCAACACAAACTATAGCACACAATAACAAACTGGTACTTTGCATGTGAGCACTGTGTCTTATTTCACATACAGAGAAGTCTCAAAGCACAGCAGCAACAAATAGCTTTTTTAATTCTAAGAGTCAGAGAGGGGATGGAAATGGTTGTTAAAGTTTGTTAAAAAATAAAATGATTAAAATGTTTATTCTAACCCAGTCAAGAGAAACAGGAGCACAGTATCACCTTCAATCTAAACAGTAGTTGTGACTGGACATTATGCCTCCACTTTCAGCCAAAAGAAATTCACTAAGAGGATTGTTTTTATTGTTCCTTGGTAAAGCAGGAAAGCTGATCCAATGTGGAGGTCAGATAGGCAAGGGAACCTCAAGCTTAGTGGCTTGTTTCTGAGGAACTAGTGAAACCTAGGCCTAGACACTCATGTTCTGAATAAAAGAGGTCATTGTGTCTGTTGTATGTGAGGAAAGCTATGAAGGTGAAGGGGTGTCTTTTATAAAGAGAAAATGGCATGTCTTGTTCATAGTGGTAATAGTTTGTTGTGGCGATGTTATTATGGTAACATCGGTGATGTTAGTTGCTGTCTATGAGTCGGGGTAAATTTACACATTTTGTTGTCAAAGGAAATTATCTTTTAGTTTGGCCGGCCACTACAGGTAAACATGTTTATCTAACCTTTAACTCGGAGCATGATTTCTTGAATCAGGAAGGTGTGTTTAGACCATGAGCGACAATCACACAATCAGCATGTTTTTGTGCCTGTCATTGTGGAAGTATTGCACCACCCCCCGTTTCGTTGCCACAATGATTGTTGCTCTTGACAACTGATATTGATGTTGTCTCCTTGTGTATTTGGCCAATGTGTGTGCGTGCACATGAGGGGGTTATGTTACTAGTTGGTGGGGAGGGGGTTTGCAAAGTGCAGTTAGCAGATGGGCCTCAGCTGGGGCTTTTTTGTTTGGCCCTTCTCATCTGATGCCAAGGTGAGACTTTTGCTCTGTAGTCATGAGGATCGCTGCCTGTCTGTGACTGCTGCACCATTAGTTATTCAGACGGTTTCGCTCAATGCTGAGACAGTTACTAAAGGGTAGAGAGGTAATGGCATTTCAGTCACAAGGCATGAGCCAGTATAACAGCAGTGACATAGAATTGGGTCATCTGTTTAACAGTGGAAGATTATATGTTCATTTCTCACAATAACCATGTGAATTATTCATGTTAAAATTAATCTGTCAAAGTAGGGCTGTCATTCATTTCAAAATGTTATTGGATGAATTACATGAATTGGAATTACATGAAAAAGAACCGCTATGTAAGAATCATTTGCTTGTGAATAAGACTACACTGACCATTTTGTATGTTTGTTTTTGCATGCAGCCTTTTATTATTGTGGATGATAAGTAAATTGTGGAATAGACATTACAAAAACTAGCTTTAGAAGTCAATATACTGTATTGTTTGTTTTATTTCCATATAAGTGAACATAAGCCTATAAATAGTGACCAAACCAATAAATCCTTGTACACTGAACCTGTTTAAGAAGCATGTAGCTTTGCTGCAAGCATTTGCTCTGGAAGCCACATCAGGGAACTGTTACAAGGAGAAGGCACAACATCTATTCAAGACAGGAAACCATGCAGGTTTGAGTTTTGGCAGGGCTCTTCACACCTGGCCTCGGGCATACACCTGTTTCCCACTCTTTTATCTCACATCAACACAGTATAGCATAGTGATATTGTGAACGACCCAAGCTCATTGTCGTGCATTCATTTAAAGGAAACGCTGTGAAAGAAATCAGCACAGAGGAAACTGGTGCAGCAGCAGTGCCAGATGCAAAGCTTCACAGGACAAGACAGGACAGGACATAGATCCCTGTAAATGGATTTTGGGAGTAAGTCATAAGATGCAATAGCAGGATGTGTGGCTGGATGGACTGACCCTGACCCATCTCTACCCCCTTCACATGTGCTCCTATCCTACCCTGAGCAGGGCACCACCCAGATAGGCGGTCTGTTGTCTCAGTCTGGGGTGGGTCTCTAGAATTATGTTATGTGGAATAATGTCTTGGGATCTTTATTAACTGCATATCATTACCAATATGTATGTTTAAATGTGCAGTTATAATTGAGCAACACTCAAGAGTTAGCTACACAAAGGTTCTTTTTGGGCATCTCTGCTTCCATGAAGAACCTTTAACATCCACCAAAACCTTTCCATTCCACAAAATGTTCTTTATAGATTATTAAAATGTTCTTCACACTAAAAAGAGGAATTGTTAGTTCACTGAAACTAAATGGTTTTTAAGGGAACCCAAATGATCCCTCTATATCATCACTGAATAAAAATCCCTTTCGGAGCAAGAGTACAATGTGGTACAGTCACATTTACAAATACAGTCATTTCAGTGGATAATCGAGGGTTTTGGGTGAGGATGAAAAAGTTCACCACACAGATTTAGCTTGTGTGTAAGTTGGTAATGTAAATTCGCCATGTTGACCAAAAGAAAGCTGCTTGGTTTGAAAGTGACTTCTGTGTAACCGGTGCATTGCTGACAGTGGACCCGCTTTGCCCCACAAAATTTCATTGAAAATCTGCTTATGTGACTGCAAAAATCATACTGATGTGATTTGTGCTTGCAATAAAGCATGACATTTAAAAAAAGAAACAAACAAATGATTACTTTATTCAGACTGAAATCGAACTTTTAAAGTGCATATACTCAGTGGGAGGAAACTGATTATCTAAATGCATCATCTTTTATTGTTCTGTGGTCATTAGGTCCTGAAGCTTTCTTCCGCCATATAAACCATCTATTTCAGTGACATATTGCTTTCACTAAGAACCCCCCCTTCATTTATACCCCTGCCCCCACCTTTCTCATATAAATTGCAAGGGCAATCAGACAGAGAGCAGCAGTGGAACAATTAATGCCTACAGTTCCCACCGTGGGCTATCACGGACCCTAGCGTAAGAGGATGGGTGGGTGACAGGCGATGAGGTCTATGTCAGCAGGAAATGGTCAAAACTGCTGAGAATAGCGGGTGTAGAGACATTAAAACTGGCTTTTTGGTGTGAAGAAATATGCTCCCTTCCTCTGTCATTAAAATTTGTGAGTCATCATTATATGGGGTCTTGTGTCCACACAGAATTCTACAGTTAGCATCCAGCTAAGAATGCCACATGCGTCATGTCGCGGCCAAGGTGTGAGTGCCATGTAGTGTTGCAATGCATTCTTGGATAGATTAGATTTAAGATTTAAGATCTTGGAACAGCCAGAAATGAAACTTGTCAGCAATGTTTAGCAAAGCGGAGATAAGCTGTCCTTGGA
This sequence comes from Cyprinus carpio, assembly GCF_018340385.1. NCBI lineage: Eukaryota > Metazoa > Chordata > Actinopteri > Cypriniformes > Cyprinidae > Cyprinus > Cyprinus carpio. Next base: position 15,324,859 of record NC_056586.1, read on the forward strand.
GAAATCACAAAGTATTATAAGGTTTAATTTTTTCATCTCATCTCATATTATATTGTTTTATTTTATTTTATTTCAGCTTTATTTCAATTAATGAAAATAATTGTTAATAATTTTATTTTACTGTAACAGCACTGTTAATCATATGCATCAAAGTCATATACTCACCCTCATGTCATTCCAAACCTGAGTAACATAACAAAAGATTTTTTTTAAAAAATGTGTTTTTGTTTTTTTTACTTTACAATGAATGTAGTTTTGGTCCCCGTTGACTGACATTGTATGGACAACAGTCCTTCAAAATATGTTTTTTGTATTCCACAAAACGTGAGTCATATAGGTTGGGAATAACATAAGACTGAGTAAATATTGAGAAAATATTTATTTTGGGTGGAATTAACCCGTCAATTGCACATTGTGAACATGAAATTTCTCAGGATTATGAATTGTGGTGCTGAATATTCTACATTATATCTGAATGTTTCAGTTTTAAATATTTATGAAATCTCTACGTAAACAAATCTTGGTCATGTTTTGAACTATAATGTATTAACAATGAACATTTTCTCTTCAACCCACAGCATGCCTCTCTCTCAGCCAGTCGTTCAGAGAAGGGCTCGGGATGGTCGAGTCGCTCACTCGGAGCCCGTTGCCGGAATTCAATTGCCTCGTGTTCGGACGAACAGGCTCACATCGGCAACTACCGGCTGCTTAAGACCATCGGCAAGGGCAATTTTGCCAAAGTGAAGTTGGCACGCCATATTTTGACTGGCAGGGAGGTAAGATGTACAGAGAGATGACGGTATTATGTTAGGAAATTAAATAAAGATTGACAAGGCTTTTCTGATTGGCATTTAGGTAAATCTTCTCAAGTTCTCAGTCGCACAATGGCTGCCTCAGTGTGTCAAAAAAAAAAAAAAAAAAGTGCACACTGTCCTCTGCCATAGTTTTTGGGCCAGATTTCATATGTACAAAAAAACAAATCTATATAAAAATCTCTGCATCCAGCTTTTTACACTTTGACCAAAAGCAATTATGTAATCAACCTACTGAGGTGTGCAGAGTTAGCATAATTTTCCAGGTGACTGCTTCTTTTATATGCAATTTAGTTGTCAAGTCAATGTGTCAGCTAAATTTTGATGATTTTTTTTTTTACTTTGTGTCTTCTCAGGTTGCTATAAAAATCATTGACAAAACCCAACTCAACCCTACAAGCCTACAGAAGGTAGGAACTCAGTCATAACCGCTGCACTCTTATAAGCTTGTGATCCTAATTATGTCTTTGTGTGCTAAAGTCTATATGAACTCAGACATAAGGTCATATTGAGGAGCTTGTTTTGGTCAAATGGTGTTTGATTAGACACTATTTAGCAGTGGTCAGTGAAAACGTGAACTTTGACCCAATGGTTTTGATTTGCCACCATTGTGCTCTTATGGACTGTGCTCTTATTGCTGTTGTAATATATCTGGAGCTGTCTGAGCACTTTATCTGTGTGAAATCTGGAAAATAAAACAGTGAGCTGTTTTTGTCCTTGGTTTAGTTCTCAGCTAAGTATATTAATTCGCCAGAAAATGACAGGAAAGATTAGATAAGCAATTCAAAACAGAGAAAGCTGTTGAAAATGAGGAAACTATGATTGTTGTTGTTGTTGTTGTATTATAGGCATATTATCATATTTTGCACTTTTTGTTTTTAGTTTGTTTGGCTATATGGAGATAATGTAAATCCTAAAGGTAAATGTTACACTATTTTTGTGTTTTTGTCCATGAAATGTAACTTTAAAAGATGTTTTCATCAGAATAAATTAGCTTAGCTAATCGTGTTAGAGCTAGAATCGTGTGTTTTTAAAACATGTTGTCGAAAAATAAAAAAAAAAAAACACTAACGTGTCGAAATATAAAAAAGTAATAGTAGTAATAAATTATAATTAGAAACACATACTTCTAACTTCATCTTTAGTATTTGTTTTTATGTTTAGTGTTGTCTGATGTATATTGCATGAATTAAATCATTATTAGAATTTATTCATCTTAAGTACAAAGTAAAAAAAAAAGCATTTATGAAGTGCTAAATATTCCCAGCTTTTGTGCATATGGTAAGATGACTGGGGAATATTGTCTTCCTGTGAGAGTCTGTGTGATAATCACACCTCGAATGTGAGAAATATGGTGTGCTGCTTCATTCAGAGGTTTTGTGATTGCTAACACAGCATTTCAAACCTAAAAAGATTATTATTAGCTCTAAAAGTTCTTCCAGGATATCCAAGTGTAATGCATTTTGAAGATAAATAAGTATGTAACAGCAGGTTTTAGATAGATGATGTGATGGCACACTTATAGAAAGTGTTGTATTTGTTGCTAACAGTTTATTGGTGATGTCTTGGTGTAAAGAGGTGAGTGATATCATATGGTCGAAACCAAATGCAAATGATGGGTCAAATGCCTTGTGAAGTGTAGTATAATGTGCTAGGTGAGGCTGATGGTGCTTGTGTTCTCTGCAGGGGTGTGTTAAACTCTGCAGCAGAAATGCAGGCCTCTCCTGTCAGTATTATTAAAACACACCAGGTGACCTTTCCCAGTACAATATTTTTGTACCCCTTACTTCTTTCTTTCTTTGTTCTCTCAATCACACGTTCCCAACCTTTGTTTAACTGTCGACTGCAGTTTTCATCTGGCCTATAAATTCCCAAGATTAACAATGACAAATGTGGAAGAAGTTCTCTCAAATTTTATATATGCATTATACTTTAGGATCGGTAAGATTTTGTTAATGTTTAAAAGTATCTTATGGTCACCAAGGTTGCATTTATTTGATCGAAAATACAGTAATATTGTGGAATATGATTTCAGTTTAATATAACTTTTCTATTTTAATATATTTTAAACTGTAATTTATTCCAGTGATAGCATTATTCCAGTCTTCAGTGTCAGATGATCCTTCAGAAATCATTCTATAGTGCTGATTTGATGCTTAAGAAATATTAAGAGCATTTATTTGCACAGCAAAACATTATAAATGGCTGTGCTGTCACTTTTGATCAATTTAATGTACCCTTGCTTATTAAAAGCAAATTTTACTTTTAAACAGTAGTGTTTCATAAATAATTCATGATCTTAAGCCTTCATTAATTTATGACGTCTCAATCTATGACACACTTTAAGGAAGGAATCATACACTTAAGATTGGGAACCAAATCTAAAACTTATGTGTGCCTCTTAATGTCTATGGTGGTTACAGGCCTGCTCCTAACGTGTCATGTTTACTGGAGATCCAGAAGTTTTGTTAGTCTGATGTGGCCACAGCCTTGTTTCTGGAGATCTGCCAGCAGCCTCATTCTCCTCTTCTTCTCCGATCTCCTCTCTGTTTAATCCTGTTCAGAGATGGAGGGGGGCAGAGCACAATCAGCTGACCATGAACTTTCCCAGCAGCTGGATTTCAGAAGGGTTGGGAAAGACATGGAATTAGGCTTTATCGACATGTGTGTGTGAGGGTCGGGGGCGTGATCATGGAGGTGTGGGGCCCCATCATAAGAGGATGGTGCTACTTTATTGAAAAAAAAACCCTTCAGGCAGGGCGGCGGAGTTGGACCGTGGGTGAAGAAGGGTAGAGGGGGTTGGGTGTCACTCATTCAAGTCTCTTGAAGCCAGGAGCGCCGTTCCAGACAGACGAACAATGGGGGCAACTGAACCCAGAGGGAGTGGGGGACTCCAGGGGGCCGTAGCACAGAAACAGAGATCCTGAGAAAGCAAGCGTGTATACAAGAGATGTGAGGAGTGCCTAAAACATGATATCAGAAAGCAAAAGTCCTGATTTAAAATGGTTTCTTTGGCAACTTTGAATGTGTGAATTTGAGAGCATTAAACAGTCTTAAAGTTGTAGAAATGTATTGATATATGACTACTATTAATATATTACCACTGCTGGTATGAAATTTCCATAGTTCACTCAAAAATTATTAATTTGTCATCATTTACTCACCCTCATGTAATTCCAAACTTGTATGACTCTCTTTCTGTGGAAATTATAGATATTTAAAAGAATGTTTTTTGTAAAAAAAAAAAAAAAAAAAAAAAAAAATCTTCTTCTGTGACAGAATTTTCATTTTTGGGTGAACTAGGCTATCCCTTTAGGGCAAGTTGGTTTACATGTTTCTGGGTGAAAATGTAACTCCTCAGTCCCCAAAAATATGGAATTATATGTAACCTGAATATCTTAAAAGTGCAAAACCTTACAAGTTTAGTGCAGATTATACTTGTATAACTGTTAAATCACCTATTTTCAGCTGTAAATCAACTGTTAAATCATCCAGGGTAATTTCTGCTGGAAGAGCACCAACAGGCAGAGCCAGATAAACTCCAAAGAGAAAAGAAGATGAAGTGAACTTGACATTTATGAGTCACATTGGAGATGCATTACCGCCTAACGCTTCAAGATTATTTCTGATCAACTCCAAATACTCATGGATTACTTATGTAAGCGCCATCAATTATGAGATTATCACTATTTCTGGCACTGTAGGGCATTGTGTGTTGTATGTATCTAGGAGACAGATTGTGTTGAGTAAGCCCAGGGGCATCATGCACCAGTTTTGTTTTTTGAGGGGACACCAGTGGCAGTCCTGACTCACTTGATGACAACATGAAGGCAAATGCGACTTTTAACTAAGTAGATGTTCTCTTATTCTCTTATAACTTGGTGCAATATTGAGCAAATGAATCCGGGTTAAAATAGTAACCTACACTACTGTCCAAAGTTTGGAGATAGTAAGATTTTTATTATTTTTTTTATTTTTTTGAAAGAAAGAAATTAATACTTTGATTCATCAAGGATGCATTAAATTGCTCAAAAGTGACATTAAATATATTAATAATGTTACAAAATATTAGTATTTTAAATAAATGCAGTTATTTTAAACTTTCTATTCATCAAAGAATCCTAACATATTTGAGCACCAAATCAGCATGTTAGAATGATTTCTGAAGGATCATGTGACACTGAAGAAAATTCATCTTTGTCATCTCAGCAATAAATTACATTTTAAAATATAATTAAATAAAGAACAGTTATTTTAAATTGTAATTATAATTCACAATATTGCTATTTTTACTGTAAATGCAGCTTGGAGTAAGAGACCCACCCCCTTTTTACCTACAATAATTGTGCAACTTATGATATTATAGATGTGTGTTTATATATGTAATGAAGGGAGCATCCTATAGGAAATAAAAGTCACAAAAGAGATCTCTTTATTGTCAGACAGAATCTCAGATGTTTCTCCTGAGTAAAAAAGAGCCCAACAGTGTCATAAGAATTCCCAGTAAACATCTTTCTCATCAAATTTGTCATCAAAAATGATCAAACTCCAAATGTTCATACATTTTATAGCATATTTTAATTTTCTAAAGAAATTCAGACCAACATCCAGCATAAAAAACACAACTGAGATCTCCAATAAATCTCCAGAGCTTTAAAAGAGCACTGAGCAATTCAGTGTTCCTCTGGGACATGCTCAAGCGGCCATGAGGCTTCTGGGCAAGCCAAAGGTTTCCTGTCCTGATGTTCGGCCCCCCAGAGGCAGCTTTGACCTGAGCTGTTGCTGTGCCCTGATGAGACCATCTGCTTTGGTCTCTGTGGTGATCCATCTCTCTTTCTCTCTCTGTCACTCACTGGGCTCCAGATCAATGCTAGGGAAATGGCGTGGGCATGGACTAATGCCTGCCAGAGACAGAAGTACTTTGAAAGCCCACAGTGTTTTCCTTGGTAACATCACTTATATATGTGAACGATTCGCTTTAAATGGTTAACTAACATGTTGTCTATTTGCAGTGTTTCTCAATACTCTCACTGTTTTGTTTTCACGTCTGAATGGTACATTCTTCAGGCTTCAGCTGGCTGTGCATGTGCACATTAGACCTCTTCAGGTGTGAATGAGATGGAGAAATGCCATATGAGGATGCCATTAGCTTTCTGACAATCACACTGAAAAAAACCTTCCCTTCGGGAACAGAATGAGCCAATGATGTAGACGCACGGATTACCATTATGACATAGAGCCACTGCTGGGAAATTATTATAACAATTGTCAGTCAGACTGACGTGATTCCTCTAAGTCTTGCAGATTTTTAGTAGAATATTATGTAGCAATGCAGAACCACTCTTACCCTCTTGAGAGGCTCTTACAATGTCTTCGGATAGATTTTGATATAATGTGGCACCGATGTAAGCTCCTTGTCAACGCCTCCCATAATGTGATACAGTTTGAAGAATATAAACTGCCTCATCTGGATAAACAGAAGATTCAATTCACTTCTGTGTTGTATATTTCCATAATGTTTAAAGGGATAATTCACCCAAAAATTAAAATTCTGTCATCATCATAAACTACTCACTCTCGTGTACTTCCAAACCATATTTTTGTATCTTTGATAAACCATTCTTTTGTTAATATTTTGAATTAGATTTTTTTTTAATTTTGTTGTGTTTTGTTATTTTTATTATTTTTGGTTGTTGTTTTTAATGTGTCCATATAGTTTTTATCAATTTTTATTTATTTGTTTTAGTTTATTTAGTTATTTTAGTACTTCCATTTAAACTAAACGAAAATGAGAATTGTTCCCTTGGCAACTAGCTGAAATAAAACAAGTTAAGTTTTTTTTATATTGTAATTCAGTTAACGGATTTTAATTAAAGTAACAGAAATGTTTTTTTTTATGGCTTTAATTTTAGTTTCAGTTAACAATAATAACCATATTTCAAACCTGTATGGTAGGAACAATATTGTTTGGACCCCAATGTTCATCAAAATGTCTTATTTTATGTTCCACAGAATAAAGTCATACAGGTTTGAGCGACATGAGGGTGATTAAATGGTGACAGAATTTTCATTTATGGGGGAATTATCCCTTTAATTGTGGAATTATGTAACGGTGATTAGAGGCAAAATATCATTCACATGCTAATATTCGTTGTCAGAGCTATTATTTGATGTCAGAAGTGTTGCGTGGGTGTTTTTGTTCTCTTGTTCAGACATGCAAAAATGACAAGCCTCTGATTTGCATATTTCACCCCCTTTCCGTGGAGCAGTTGAAGACCGTGTGGAAAGAGGAAGGCCTGGACAGAACCAGACGCAGATGAAAAATGATTCCCAGTGGGATGTGGACGGCTGCGATATGCTGATGTCTGAATGATGAATTTGATAAGGGTGAACAGAGGTTATTAGACACTTTCAGTGATCTGGCGAAGTAAGAAATATGCCTAATGCTGAAGGAAAGCCCCATTGTAAAGTGTCGCACCTTGTCTTAACATCATATATGATATCTCTTCCATGGTTTCTATTTCCGTTGTGTCTCTTAATGAAATCTTTCAAATATATCAAATAAATTCGGATAACCTTTTTATTTTTTAATTGATAATTTTTTTATGTATTGTTATATTTTTATCTTAATCAAAATAAAAATGAAATAAATAAAATAAAATACAATATATGATGAACATATTTAAGTTGAGAGACTAAAATTACTAAAGCTGAAATAAAAATAAAAGCTAAATAGAAAAAAGTGAATAAAAATGACAAAACGTAATATTAATAAAACTAATTGAAATTAAACTGAAAACTGAAAATAAAAAATATAAAGATTGATAAATACTATAATAATAGATAGTCTCAAATATAATAAAATAACTTCTCACAGAATTATGCAATTCCACCAACTACAAAACATAAAAATCATATTAAAACACACTTTCGTCAAGGCATAAAAAGGAGATTAAAACACACCTGTACTTGAATTTTTGTGTTTTGGGCACTCATTGTAAACGCTCCTATATATTTGATCTTTATCCCAATTTTTTGTCTGGTTCTTTCTTTGTAAGCATAATAATTGAATGACAAATCTATGGTTATTTTTCGCTTATTCATCTGTAAATGTGGCTCAATCAGGCTCTCAGCACAAAGCCTGGATTAACTGGCGGGAGGCCTGCATTGGGGTCAAGGTGATGAGGTCCTTCGCAAACATCACTCTGGGCTCGACAAATGTTTCCGTCCAGCACTACCAACACACAAGAAATAAAGAAACCATTATAAGCATATTTCGTAGGCAAATTCCTCTCTCTCTAAAGAAAGAAGGTCAACTCAGGGTTTGAGTAACACTGTCTGGAAGTCGGTAACATGAAAAATGGACAGTAGAAACAGGAGAGAAGGGGAGAAATGGAGCAGTCATACTATCTAAAGTGAGTCGTGCGGGCCTAGGCAGGTTTTCCATCAGGTGCTGAGGGAGCAGCACAGCGTTGCCTGACTGAGGGGGTGAGATAAGTCCCTGCTTTAATACCAGGTCACCATAGCAACGGTGACATGAGGCCAAAGCATGGGAAATGAACCAGGAAGGCCCGTCTTTGAGGAAAAGCAGGAGAGATTCATGAGGAAAGAGAGCAGGGGAGGGGCTGGATTATCTGATGGTTATCTTTAGGGCTCAGGTGAACAGCTGTTGTGCAATTCAATTAGAGCCGCTCTCAAGGGGCCGTCGTATATGTATGTGCCAGATGAGTTTTGATGTCGTCTCAGGAAACCCCTGATGTCATGTGATCATTCAGCTTGTATGACTGCTCATAAAAGCCAAAGAAATACACTTCCACATTTCAGATTGAAAAGAACAGGTCTTTGTCTTTTCCAGTAAAAAGTAAAATAAAATAGCTAAACATCAATATAAATGTACCTGTTAAATGTACAATATATTGTTTGGGGTCAGTAAAATGTGTATTTTTTTATTTATTTATTTATTTATTATTTCTAGAAACTACTACTTTTATTCAGTCAGAATAAATTAAATTGATCGAAAGTGACAGTAAAGATTTTTACATTGTTACAGAAGGTTTCAAATAAATTCTGTTCTTTGAACTTCCTATTCATCAAAAAATCCTATTGCAAATATTATATAAAATATTATGCAGCAAAGACAAATATTATATATCATATTATATATATAATAAATATATAAGCAGCAAAAATTGTAAGGTTATTTCACATTGTTACTGTATGTTTACTGTATTTTCAGTCAAATAAATGCAGGCTTTGTGAGCATAAGAGTATAATATAGAAACTGATTAGATTATAGATATAGAAATATAGGTAACACTTTTTACTTATTGTGTTAAATGGATCAATTGGACATGGTTATTTTACATTGATCGTTGATATTTTTACTATAAAACAAGACAAAGGTATGATTTTTTGCAGTGCAGATCAGCTGATTCATGGGATATATTGAACACTGAAAACACTTACCTGGGTAAACTAGTGAAATAACAGCTCTGTTTAGTTTCAGCACTTACTCTCTGTAACAGAAGGGATGAGAAAGTGGATTCGATTTCCTTTCTGTGTACAGTGATTGTGCTGCTGGCTCAGAGTCTTCCGCATTAGCGGCGTCATTATGTAACCTGTCTGCCTTGATCAGTTCAATTCGCATTTGTGAGCATCTGTGTTTGTGTGTGCCAGCCGTGCATGTGTAAAACAAACAGATTAGTGACCTCAAACAGATGCCTACTGTTGGTGTGTCCCAAGTGTTAAATGTGAAGTGTTTGACTTCTGAACATGTAAAAAAATATATATATTTTCCATCATTTCTAAAAGATTGACTATAAGTGCACATGAGAAAACTCAGTATAACAGTGATCATAATCTGTGCAATTTATGTTGTCAATCCTTAAAGATATATTTTCATTGCTGCAGTGTCTAAAAACTAGTCCTGCTTGCTTATGACACCATGTCGAGATCTCTTATCTCTTTGACTTACTGAAAAGGGCTCATGTTTCTCAAAATACATGCATTGGCAATTTGATCATAATGTTATCTGCAGTGTCTGATGTAAATAAAGGGCAAACCTGCTCCTGTACCGGTTTTGTTAGAACAAATTATGCCCAAAGGAAGACGTATGTGCATCGAGAAGAGAATCAAAACTCCTCAGGGGCCGTCAGCATGCAGACAGTATAAATCTTGAGAGAACTGCACTGGAATTTCTTCCTGCTCTTTAAAGCAGCCGAATATAAAGCCGTATGAGGTCATTTGTCTTCAAACGGCCTCGCAGGAGAGACAGACACTCAAATGTTTTGGAAATGATGTCAGCAAAAAAAGGCCTTCCTCATTCTCATGCTCGGCTAGCAATCAAGAAATGTAGTAAATCATTAGCTTTGTTCCGAAACCTACTGTGCTGCCTTGTTGCTTACTACCTACATAGGCAGCTTTTTTTTAAGGGAGCATCCTATCCTTATACGTGACAACAAGTCAAACTGCACGGCACACAAATAACTCGATTCACAATTGAGTTCAGTGAAGAATGTTAGCATGTTGCTAAGCTAACACTGTAATGATACGTATAATGATAAAAATATCAATCAATACTTTTGAGTATTAAATAAACAAAAGTTTGACATTAGCGTGTTGCCAAGCTAACAGCGTGACACTGTATCAGGGTTATTATAGTTCATTAAAACTAAAACCATTTTTATGGTTTTACTTGAAATAAAAGAAACTTTATTTAACTGAAATATAATATATCATAAAAACTTTTTTATTTCAGTTTTTTTATTTGATTTAACTTGATGTATCTAAATACTAAACCTCAATTAATAAAAACTATGCAAAAATACACTGCACACAATTATTGGTTTATTTATATAGATTATTATCTTGCTATTTAACAATGTGATTATATAATCATAAAAGTACATAGCACACAAATATTGGGTGAAATATTTTTTGTTTGGCTGAATTAGCTTTGAATGAGAATGCTTTGATTTCATTAGAGATTGACGTTAGCTTGTTGATTTAGAACAAAGCCATTGGATTCATTTCATTATGTTAATGCTGTGTTCAAAAAGTAAACTTGGCCCTCATTCCCTATCAGTTTGTTAAGCTTTGTGTTGTGATGCTTTTTGTCAAACTATGATTTTGGCCCAGGGGTGGGAAAGTGAAGCTGCACAGGCTCCTGAAATGAAAATGAATGGTAAATGGAAACTAACTGATGGGACACACAGAGGGCAGAGAGTGAGGGCAAAAACAGGACAAATGAAAGCCTGGCCTCTCTCTCTTTCTGACTACGTTTGGGAAGAATTAGCTCAAATGGTGTCATGTCTGTCAGCTGTCGTCACATTCCACTTATTATGTATTTTCACTCCATCCTCTATCCTTTACCTTTCTTTTCTATTTGTCCAACTCATATGTACACTCACAGTCTTCATGACTCTTTGTCTTTCAGTCACACACTCTCTTTTTCTTTCCTCCCCCACCATACACATCCACAACAAAATCCCAACACTCACATATTACAAATTTCAATCCAAGAAAATTCCTTGACGGATGTTACATTTGAAGAAAAGCTTTATTTGTTGTTTATAATTCATGGGAACATATAAAATCAGCAAGGAAAATACTTTACAATGTTCCAAAGAAAATTTTATTTAAATCATTATAAATCTAGTTTTGATCTCTAGTATGCTGTTCCATCCACATTTTCATTTAGCCTAAATATAGGCTACTCTTAAGACTGGAAATGTATTTTCATGCCCTTGAAATATATTTTGGTATATGAAGGTTGCAACTAAATATATTTTCAATTTCAAAATATATTTCATGGTTGTGTCAGAGAGTGTGAGCTGTTTTGTATTTATCGTGGGCTTCGGTGTAAATGCTATTTATGGATTTGCACGAATCCCCATCCATCAGTCTCTGCAGGGTCATTGTGGATTCTGATGTTTTATTGATGTTATCATTGAAACGTTTCTGACCGAGATGATTTTATCAACCACTAAACATGACTGAAAAGAGGATCAGAAAGTCTGAGACCACTAGTGAAAATGTTTTGATTATATTATCAAATTATATTATCAGCATTTGGGTATAAAGTAATGATTATTTAAAAGTACATATTAATTATATGTACTATATTTAATTGTTAATTGTATTTATTTTCTAATTATATTAAGATTTAATTATAGTATATTCATTTTAAATTATATATTACGAATTATAATACTCTATATTTCCATGTTGTTGTTGAATAAACAGAAGTTTTTGTCCAATTTGACTGATTACTTTCTCACTGTATTTCTCCTCAGCTCTTTCGAGAGGTACGGATCATGAAGGGCCTCAATCACCCAAACATAGGTGAGTATTTTAGATGCTTTTGCATGAACGTTTACTTTGCCAAAATGTCAACATCTGAGACCTCTCAAAAGACACTGACCACCTCTAAAATTCATTCAGTTCATATTATCGGCATCTGTAGCAGTGTTATATTAGTATTATTTATATACTCTTATATACAAGTTATTAATATTTTGAATTGGCTTTTATTTTTATGTCTTCCATAAATACTTTTACTTCAAATATTAATTAAGACAATTCCTTTATACAAATAAAATGAATAAAAGAGCAAAAAAAAAAATTACATTTTAATTTATTTTTATTTAAGTTTTAGTAATTTTAGTGCTTCAACTTATTTTACAGTTACAGTTAGTTGCCAAGGCAACATTCCTAAGTTTTTCATCTAATATTTATATTTCATTTTATGTCAGCTTTGTTTCAATAAATGTTGAACTTCATGTCGGACTGTTCAACTTCAAAAAAAAAAAAAGAAAAAAAAGGTGCTCAAATATGGGGTGTCATATCTGAATATATGTCAGTGCAGTGAGATTAAAGAGCTACGTTGAGGAAAACATTTTCAGTAAAAAATTATTTGGGTAAATTATTGAGTGAATTTTCATTTTTGGCTGAAGATTTTCTTGGAGTCAACAACCGGCACATATTCTCTATTGCTCAGTTTACTTATTACTTTTTTGCACATGGTAAAATGATCTCCTGATTGTGAATTTTTTTCTTATATCTACAGTTCAGCTCTTTGAAGTGATCGAGACGGAGAAGACACTTTACCTTGTGATGGAATATGCCAGTGGTGGTACGATTCCTCCTCACTTCAACATACACACACTTTTATAGACTATGTTAGAAAAAGTTACTTCAATGTAGCAAATTACTTTGTTGAAAATTATTAGAACTATGTTTCTGCTTTTCTCTCTTTCTCATTAATACCAAATATACTGTCTAGCTTTGATACCTTTCGACATGAATAATCACACGTGTCTCCAGTCTTTGTATGCGCTCACACATAAACATGCATGTGTGTGACTGTCACATCAATCAGACTCTGCACTGAGCACAGCTGCACAGGCTTCCTTCTTTGTCTCTCTTCTTATCTTTCCCTTCCTTCCTCCTTCTATAAGTTTCATGTGCATTCACTGAAGCCGGGCCCACACAGCTCAGCAATTATACTGATTTGCCGCTAGTAAAGATGCTCATAGTCAAATCAGGCTTAATTTAACGTTAGCCCGTCCTGTTTGTGGAGCTTGAATTGGCTGCTCTCTTAATGAATCACACGTTTCCACTCCTAATCTATCTGATGAGGCGGATGAGTGTGCGAGAGTACGGACAAGCACACGTACAGCGCTAAGCAAGGGCATCTTACTGGACGCTCATTCATTATCCATTCCTTCCTCTCTAATGAATCTCATTCTGTCATCAGTGAATACGTGGTAGAATGAAATATTGTGTCCAGTCGTTGGGTATTAAGTAGCTAACTTCATTAGTTAGGAAATTCCCAATCGATTGTCCATAACTAGATGAGTTATATTAGTGACCTCCATTACCCATCCAATGTGTGTTTATTTGAATCTTTACTCATACTTCAATTTCCTCATACTTCAACTAAGTTTTATTTAAATGTGCATATTTTGTAAACAATATTAAAATTTCCTTTGAGCAATTAAATTTTACTTCAATTTCATTAAATAATGTAGAATTTTAAATTTTTTTTAGCAAAAAAATATCAATATCGGCTGTTTATCAAGAGGAATTCATAATGCACATTGATTCAAAGCAGCTTTACAGAAATTCATGATTTATCAAGAGGAATTCATAATGCACATTGATTCAAAGCAGCTTTACAGAAATTCATGATGTTAGTATCTTAATATCTTCATGTGTTATAGTTGCATTTAACAGATCGGAGCTGGGTGATAATTCTATTGTATACTGTATATCTCGCCCTTCGCAGTATCAGTTATCAACCAAAATAAATTAAAATAGATAATTATTATCTTGTTTCAACTATTTCCTTGAAGAAGTTTAAATTTTGGAAAATATTATTATTATTTTTAAGTTTACTGAAATTTTTCTTCTATGGTAGGTGAAGTATTTGACTACCTCGTATCCCACGGGAGAATGAAGGAAAAGGATGCGCGTGCTAAATTCCGGCAGGTAAGGCATATCATAATCATTGCAACTTAAAACTTGTTCACCTTTGATGAGATAAACATCTAAAAGGAGCAAAGCCAAGCGGTATTTTCTGTTTTTAATGTGTTAAACATGCTATACATTTTTATTCCTATTACCCTGTTTTATTCCTGTTTCCTGTTTCAGAGATATCATTGTCTGTGTTTCCCTTTCAGATCGTGTCTGCGGTTCATTACTGTCATCAGAAGAATATTGTTCACAGGGACCTTAAGGTTATTGTTCTTTCACATGACTTATAATGTTATTTTATTGCATCTGTTACTTTCATAAAACAGTAAAGGCTTTACCATTACACACTTTGCTCCCTTTTAAAAAAAACGGGAGTGCAAAACTATTAAATTCTTGCTCATGGTCATTTATTCCATCTTATACCTCACTCAGGCGGAAAACCTCCTGCTTGATGCAGACTCCAACATCAAGATTGCTGACTTTGGCTTCAGTAATGAATTTAAGTTGGGCAGTAAACTGGACACGTTCTGTGGCAGCCCCCCTTACGCCGCCCCAGAGCTCTTTCAGGGGAAGAAGTATGATGGGCCAGAGGTGGACATCTGGAGTCTGGGAGTTATACTGTACACACTGGTCAGCGGATCACTGCCCTTTGATGGACAAAACCTCAAGGTAAATTACTCAACTCAGTATAAGAAACGAAAGAAAGGCCTTGTAAAAGAGTAGAGGGATGCATGAGTACAGTATGTCAAAAAAGTCAATCAATGATATTCATTTTTAATTGTAATATTTTTTCCAGTGGTAGGTTGGAATGCACTGATATTAAAATTCCCCCTGATAGAGTTAGGCTAATAATTATTGTAATATTCTAGGGCGATAATTGATAAATGGTCGCCATTAACATTCTGCACTATTTTTTGTGTATATTAATTAAAATAAAGCATAAACTAAACTAAAATCAATTATTTTTTAATAATACAAGTGTATTTAATATTACAGCATTTAATGTACAGTATGGAAAGTAGATTTTAAAATAAGATTTGCTTAAAATTACATTTAACAGTTATTACACACACACATATATATAATATATATATAAATATATATATAATATATATATATATATATATATATATATATTAAATGATGATTAAATGATGGCAAAAACAATCCACATGTAAAAATAATGAAAATGCAAACATGTAAATGTATAATATTGGCCAATATATATCTGATATCAGCAGTTATAATAAATAAAAATCTGTAATGCCCTGTTATTATGCAATATTTATATATTTCCATTGTTTGTGAGCACTATGATAGCTCTGGTCAATAAAATTATTTATTTATTTGTTGTATATTAGTCAGTTTCTCTGTTTAAGGGCTGCATGTATTGTCTATATTTCAGTAAAAACATATTTGATCAGTAGATATTAGGATATTTTTCTCATTCTCGAAAACAGTGGAATTCATGTTGAAGATAAAAGAAATTACGTCTACATTAAATAAGTGCCACAGTGTGTTTATTGGTAGAAACATTCAACTTTAATATTAAGGACATTTTTGTTTACTTTTGTAGTAAGCTTTTTAATATGTTGAGTAACAACTTATATTCAATGTAAAATCTTATGTCATTCTGAACAGTCATATGACAACAATTTGAGACATTTTCTAAGGCAGCACACATGCAGCAGTTGCTCTTATGAAATGCTTTGCTCTCAAGTAATGTAGGTCAAGTGAGCCGTGTTGTGCCGTGTGGGCGATTCGGTGGCTGACGGGTTCAGAATTAGATCTTGTGTTTAATAGAAGTCTGTGTTTTTCCCTCAGGAGCTGCGTGAGCGTGTGTTGAGGGGGAAATACCGTGTGCCATTCTACATGTCTACTGACTGTGAGAGCATCCTGCGCCGGTTTCTTGTGCTCAACCCCACCAAGCGCTGCACCCTGGAGGTGAGGAGGAGCAACTGTGACCCGCAATCGACCATCACAGCTGATAACACGTCTTATTGAGTTTGCATGGATCTGCGGGCTTTTGCTCACTCTATCTGACTTTCTGTTCTTCCCTTTCAGCAAATCATGAAGGATAAGTGGATGAATATTGGTTATGAAAAGGACGAGCTGAAACCTCATGTAGAGCCTGTGGAGGATTATAATGACAGTAGCCGTATAGGTAAGCAATGATGCCACATTTCCCCTTTTGGCCCTTTTACATGATTTTTCAGAAAATAGTTTTCTTTTTTTTTTTGGCTTTCTAGTATATAAACATACTCATAACAAGATGTATCTTGCACATTTATACTTAGGATGTCAATACTTTTTTTTTTTTTTTTTTTTTTTTTACATATTTTTTAGGGCTGTCAAATGATTAATCACGATTAATCACATCCAAAATAAAAGTTTTGTTTTAAATAATATATGTGTGTATACTGTGTATATTTATTATGTATATATAAATACACACACATGCATGTATATATTTAAGAAGAATATGTTATGTTTATATATTAAATATATTTATATATAATATAAAATATAAGAATATAAATATATAAATGTATATACATCTAAATATTTTCTAAATATATAATTTATGTGTGTGTATTTATATATACATAATAAATATACCCTGTACACATACATATATTATGTAAACAAAACTTTTATTTTGGATGAAATCAAACAATAAAAATAAAATGACACACCAAATAATATAATATTTGAGTAATAAATTTACACTACTGTATATTTTTTAATTTAAATAGTCAAAACTGTAATATCGTGAAATATTACTACAATTTAAAATAACTGTTTTCTATTTTAATATATTTCAAAATATAATTTATTCGTGTGATGTAAAGCTAAATTTTCAGCAGTCTTGAGTGTCACATGATCTTTCAGAAATCATTCTAGGAAATCTTTTGTAACAATGTAACAAATACGTTTTTTGATCAATTTAATGCATCCTTGCTCAATAAAAGTATGAATTTCTTTAATAAAATCGGTAGTGTATATTCTGTGAAGAAAAGCTTACCTTTCACAATTTTACTTATCATAGTAAAATGTATCTTGTTTTTAAGATGTATATTTTTTTTTCTTATATGTAATAAGACAGGTTACTAAAAAAGGGGGTAATGATTTTTTTGCATTGTAGACCAGTAGTATACTAGTAGTATACCAGATTAGTAGTATACCAGATTGCTCAAATTTGGGTAAAATTGTTTGATAAATGACTACTTGCTTATTTTTGCTCCCTCTCTGGTCACACAGATGTGATGGTAGGAATGGGTTACACCCGTGATGAAATCAAAGATGCCTTGAGCACACAGAAGTACAATGAGATATTTTCCATGTATCTGCTGCTAGGCCGCAAGAATGAGGTGAGATAGAGATTGCCGCTGACCTGAGAACAGCCTGCGCGCTATCCTATAAGTGTGTTATATCTTACAGTATATGTTTCCCATATAGGATGGCATTGAGTCGCGTTCGAGCAGCAGTTTGTCTCTAGCACGGGTGCGGCCCAGTCCCATCACGAATGGCACCAGCAAACACTCCTCCACCTCCTCATCCAGCCCCACCTCTGCCTCCAGTCACGCTAAACCCCAGCGCAGTGCCTCCACCTACCACCGCCAGAGGAGGCACAGCGACTTCTGTGAGTCCCCACACCACTCATAGATCATTTCATTTTTATAGTTTGATATTATTTATAGCTTAATTATAATTATAGGTTAAAATAATAATAATAATTATTATTATCAGTAATAATAATAATTATTAAAAGCAACCATTATATTTTTGTAATAATAATAATAATTTACAGTATAATTGTCATTATTTATAATGTTTGTCAGGTGGGCCATCAGTGCCAGTAGCCCACCCCAAGCGCAGCCCCACCAGTACAGGAGAGGGGGAACTAAAAGAGGAACGTCTGCCCTCGAGGAAGGCCAGCTGCAGTGTGGTGGGCAATCGTAGCATCCCCCCGTCGAGCCCCATGGTCAGCAAAGCCAACAACCCCAACAAATCTGAGATCCCTGACCGCCGCAAAGACATCAATACAACAACGGTAATCAAGCACAGGAAATCATATACATCCTGTTGCAGGAAATATCAATTCAAATATTAATTGTTCAGGAGATTATTCACAATTGTTCACAAATTCTGTTTTAGGGTTTGTGCACTATATTCCAAGTCTTTTGAAGCCATATGGTAGATTTATGCAAGGAACCAACTGAAATTCAAGCCGTCAACCTTACTTACAGCCGTGGTCACTGTTTACTTTCATTCTGTGGAAAAGGGAAGCTGGATATTCTGCTATAAAAATAACTTATTTTGTGTTCCACAGAAGAAAGAAGAAAGTTTCCAAAGACATAAGTAAACAATGACGGATTTATTTTATTTTTAGATGCACTATTCATTTAATAGAGTAGAAAATAAATATCATGCTAATGACAGTTCAAGTGTTGCCATTAAATTGTTACATAACTTCCTATATACCAAATTCATCAATAACAACAATTATTCCCCGAGATATAATGGCACATGTTCAAATTTGTTATCGGCATTCTCTGGTCATAAAGTGATGTTTTCTTGCATGCATGAATTTCTGAGGACAGCTGTGTCAGAAAAGCTTGTCATATTTGGATAGCTGCAATAGTATACCTGTGTAAAATCCATTGTTTTGTGGTTTTCAATACCTGCTTCCTGTTTCATGCTTTAGAACAACATCCCTGTCAGTGCCATGAGCCGTAGGAACACTTATGTATGTACGGACCGTACGAGCACTGACAGACAACCATTACTACAGAATGGGAAAGAGAACAGGTAAAACATGTCTCTGTGTATGTGTCTCTGTATTTTATTTTTGTATATATGCATTGAAGTTTCAGAATTGATGTACATGCTGAAGCTGAAAATATTTTTTTCTGTGTGCTTGATTATTGAGATGGATTTGGTCTGTTCTGCTTCAGCAGTGGCAGATGGTGGCTGCTTAGCTGTCCTTCTCTCACCCTCCCTCCTCTCTGTCTTTCCTCCTCTTCGGGGGAGGCCCAAAGACTGGGTGTCATGTGACTTAAAGAGAACGAGAGGAGGCTCGTGGATTGTCTGTCTCCCTCCCCCGAGCCCAGCTAGTACAGCACACGTGTCCACACACGCAGAATCACCGTCACCAGAATGTGACAAATACACAGTGAAATCTGAAATTATTTTTATAATTGAATACAATGATTTTTTTGCGAATAGTATTATCAGGTTAATGGTTTTATTGATATTAATATTAATAAAACACAGATTTGCATACTTGATTTTTGAGTTTGAAATAATGTGGAATATTTCAATAGAATTTATTAATTTTACTGTTTAATTGCATCAAACCTAAATTCTGAGTTGTTATATCCCAGACTAGACTCAAATTTATTGGACCCCATACAGTATATACACTGAATACACTCAACCCAGCCAAGCTATTTCAGTCCCCTTCATCACACAAATTTACTGCCCAGAACTGCTATTAATGACTGCAGTGTTTCCGACCAATAGAAGCTAATATGTGAAACTCTGTTATAGGAAATCCTGTGTGTGTGCGTGTGTGTAAGGTCCATCAGCGCAGGGTTATTTAGAGCATTAAGAGAAGTGGCACCTGGCCAGTGGGCAAACTGAGGCAGCATGTGAGATCTGTTAGATTTCTGCCAAAACTGAGCGCAGGGGACAGAGGCAGTCTGGTGCCAAGAGCTGCACGTCTGCGATGTGAACCCATCTGAACTGAGACATTAGTAGTGCCAGTTGCTATGGACAGCATCACTATTCCTATTCAAGAGAAGAGGTGTGCTTCTGCTTGTCTAAGCAACTCCAAAAGTATTCAAGGGGTCCTTGGTAACAACACCCTGTTAACCACCCAAAGCTGTTAACCACCACTATGAACACCTTAGTAATGCCAGTACCATTGTGTGTGTGAGTTGTGGATCATCATTTTTCTTCTTGCTCTCCTTTTCTCTCCTCTCTTTGTCCTATGACTTTCTCTCCTGTTTCCCTGGTTCGGATTAGTTTAATAAATAGAAAATAAAAGAGATTTCTCTCGCCTTCACCATTCTCTGCGTATCTCTGTCTCCAGGATTCAGATGTGCAGTCGTGTGCAAGCTTTTTTCCACTATGGGTTCAGTTTTAATTTGCCTTAAGTGGCTGTTTCTGAGATGGGAATAAGAACACAAGAGAGCTCATGCCTCAGTGACTCAGCATCCTGCCTCACATTTACGCTCAACTAAACTCAGCCAGAGCTGCCTCTCTGAGCCTCGAGATCTGATATTGGTTTAATCGTATCGCTACAGAACTGCTACTGTGTTTCGTTTTGGACTTTGTCTTATGGATTAAGTTCTGTTACCAAAGTAGCCTCCAGTTAGATCCATGGTAACTGCTAATAAGCGGGATTAATGACATACTGTATCACTGCACTGTCCCTTAAAGCTAGATTTTTGTATTTTCACATGCATTTTTCTTGTGTCTTTCCTCAGCTCCTTGTCACATCGATTACCTCCAGCCTCCCCGTCTACCCACAGCATCACCGGGGCCGGGGCCTCCAGCTCCACATCTTCCGAGCGTTCTCGGTTGACGAGGGGCTCCACCATCCGCAGCACCTTCCACGGGGGCCAGCTCCGGGACCACCGGACTCCCACCCACGCACCCCCCACCTCACCCACCCTCTCCCACGAGGCCAGCCCTCTGCCCCACTCCCGTAGCCGTGCCACCACAAACTTGTTCACTAAGCTGACCTCAAAACTTACCCGCAGGTAAGAAGAGAATGATGACTTTATTAATTAATTAATGACTTTAAGCGAGTAAACTTTTGAATATTATAGATGATAATAGATCCAAATAAAATCAAGTTCCACATCATCAGTTTGCTCTTTCCAAATATTCCACTGTTTAGAGTTAGCATGGTGCTATCTGAGGACGTTTAAGGCCTGTTCACACCAGAGAATAACTATAAATTGAACTATAAAGATATGTATATTAATATCTACACCAAGAACAATAACTTTAACGTTAACATCCACACCAATGGATGCTAACTATAAATAAAACAATATTACCATCTGCCCCAAGAACAATGATTATAAAGATAACTATAACCGTAATGATATTAGTGTCTGCACCAATGGCCGGTAACTATACATATAACTACAACAATAATTATATTCATTTTATATATCCACCCAATGGACGATAACTATAAAGACAACTACATTATCATCCGCACCAAGGAACTTTAACTATAAACACAACTTTAACGATAACTACTGCATATTAACGGATAACTATAATGATCACTACATTAGTGTCCACACCAACAGACAATAACTAAAAATATAACTATTATGATAACTAGATTCGTGTTCACCTCAAGAACGGTAACTATAAAGATAACTATATTATTGTCCACACTAACAGACGATAGTTAGCTATAGTTAGCTATATTAGAGTCCACACCAATAAATAATAACTATAAACATAACTATAATGATAATTACTGTATATATATATATATATATATATATACAGATATATATATATATATATATATATATATATATATATATATTTATATATATATGTACATATATATATATGTACATATATATATATATTAGCGTTCACACCAACAGACGATAATATTCAGTTGATCTTTAATTCGGGTGGATTCTCATTGGCTGTCAGTGTTTATATTGTTCTTCAGCTGGAATAAAAACGTTCTGAAACTGATTCCAAGGATATATAGGATATATCGTTTCCCTATTCTCTCAGTAATAAGATGGAATTTATATATATATATATATATATATAAATATATATATAACTTTATAGTTATAATTATAGTTATCGTCTTTGATGTGATCGGCCCATTAGCTGCATAATATCAAAATGACACAGACTCTGCAGAAGCCAATCAGTTTACAAAGTCATCTTTCATTTGGTTTGGTGCCCACTGTCCTGTGGAATCTGAGGAGGTAATGGAGTTAGATATGGGAGCTTTTGGAGTATGTAATTTAATTGAGATGTTCAGTAGCTTGTAGGAACGCTGATGGGGTGTTTTGCTCTTCAGCATCCTCAGTGAAATTGTTTATGTGCCTCTCTGGGCTGTAAGCCAGAAAGAATGACTTTTGCAGGGGTACGCATCTAGAAGCTTTTAATAAGATTAGAGCAACACTTCTATCTCTTAAAGAAACTTCCCGATTAGATTAACCTACCTAGGGTGACATCCATCCAATGGATAAAGTCCTTTTTCTGCATAAGTTTGCATATGTACTCTTTGCATTAACTCTTCCTCAAGCCTCCTCTGTTATTAACCGACAGCTTCAGGCACCTGCTCCCCCTCGTGTCCCTCTAACTCTTGTTCTTGGCTATTGTTGGGTGCTCTGTGTTTCTGTTTTGTTTATTTGTTTCTTTGGCTTTTTTCCTTGATGCAATCTTATTTCTCTCTCGATCTTCCTGTTCCCCTTCTTCTTTCTGTCTACCAAACTGTCCTTCTCTTCACTGTCTTTTTTCCTTCCCTTCATCAACTCTTAGGGTCAATCTTGACCCCTCTAAGCGCCAGAACTCAAACAAGTCAGTCTCGGGCTGCACTCTGCCACAGGGATCAAAAACAGTTAGTAAGTTTTCTTCCTGTTTGTGGCCTTTTTGCATCTCTCAGTCTGTCCAAATACTCACAGTCTCACCGCTCTCTTTGGCTTCTGTGTTGGCGCTGAGTGTCAGAAAACCTCCTTGAGCTTTACACATATATTTATTTGCTTTTTAAAGGAACAATTCACCCACAAATATACATTTTGGATAGTCATCATACTCCCCGTCATGTCATTCCAAACCTGTATGGTATTTTTTCTTTTGTGGAATACATGCCAGATGTTTTGAGAGCTGTAAAGCTGCTTTGTAAAACGCAGCTGGGTTCCGGAAGTTAAAAAAGTTTTTTTTTTGTTTTGTTTTGAAACTTTTGATTTCAGTTTCTGTTGGCATACCTGAAATTTGTTCAGTTGTATTTAATGATATTAATAATCAATTTGTTTGTTCCTATTTTATTACCGACTGTGTACTTGTCTTTAATAATTTAATGTTTGAAATTGATGTTAGTCTAGTTGTTTTTGCTGTGGTATTTTTGTTAAAACCATAGGCAAATGTTCCTCTTTTAAGCTTGAGTGTTCTGTGGGCTGCTGATTTTGGCTCATGTTATTCAGCTGCAACAGAACACTTTGTAAAAAGACAGAATAAATATGTTTGACTTATTTTTTTAATTTTTATTTTTTTAATCTTATTGGAATCGAAACAAGCAATTGATAAGCAGAATCGGAATCAGAATCACAACCCTACGTTTGGAGCAGTTTTACACAAAATTTGTCATTTCCACAACATGACAGTCAGTTTGTGTATTACGCAAAGTATTTTGCTTGTGATAAGAAGAAAATAATTATACATGTTTGAAATGACAGGGTGAGTAAATGATTTCAGTTTTGATAGAACCACACTATTTTGGTCATTGTTAGTGCATTTTGTAAAACTACATTTTTGTGGATATTTTAATATTTGAAAAAGTGCTGTATTTGTGTTTGATGCTCAAGGGGTCTTTTACACCATAGCACCATCCATGTATCAGCCTTTTTTATGCATTCATTCATGCATTTTTTACTCATTCAAGGGAATAGCATGTAGCTTGGTCCAAGGAATACTGTGTGCCTTTATCAGGATTCTAGTGAAAAATGCAGAAGCAGCTGTTTAAAATAATTTCATCTGGACAATTTTGCACAAGGGAGAGTCAGGCAGGGGCTTCCTCTCTCCATTTCAAATCCAGATTAGTTATGTAACATGTATTTCATCCTTTCATGCCAAATCCCTCTCACCAAATCTCCAGATATGGTTTATTTACACCCAACAGAGAGCCCTCCATTTTCAATGTAATGTTTGAGGAAGAGGCCCATGTACTGTTCCTTTAAGAGGGAATCCACTGGCCACCTCATTTGCCATATCATGTGAATGGAAAATTTCACAAGCGCACATAGAAGCAGCCTTGAACCCTAGCACCCTCATGTGGACATCAGTCAACTAGCACTTTCTTTGTTTAAAGCTATATTAATAACTACTAATATTGTTCTAACATCTCATGTAGAATAGTAGATTAATCAACTTAAAAGCATGTAACCAGACACACAGGAAATTAATTTATTTAGATGGTATTATTAAGGATACAATTGTGAATGTTTCTTTAATTTGTGTTGCACTGACATTAAGCAACGTGTGGTGACATCTGAAAAACTTAATTAATATATTAAAAACATAATCCTACTCTATAAATCCATCATTGTCGTCACTTTCTTTTGTTGTCTGGTGGTTTTTGTGGATTGCTGAAGGTGACGTCACTGTAACAGTGCAAGTCTGTGGTGTTTTAGATGTGAACTCGTCCGATTGGTTGTTTGTGGAGGGCGGGATGAAGACTAATTTCTGCTCTGTTGGCTGATTGATTCCTAACATGAATCTTTGTCTTCTTCTTGAGGGTCACAGACGAACCTGAGAGAGTCTGCAGATCTCCGGTCACAAGGTGAGTGTTTCCATTATCTTTTTAATACACAGATATGACTGAGGACATAACATAAGCCATCCATCCTCCAATTCTGGACCATCTTCTTCATTGCAGAAAACAAGCAAATAAATCAAACAGAAGAAAGACAGAAAATAGGTAGAGGAAAATGAACAATAATACCATAAAACGATCATCTAGATAGATAAATTACTATTATTTGCTCAGTAAAAAAAAACTAAAAACTAAAACTAAAACGATTTTAACTCTGTCTTACTTCTCCTTAGCTACAGATACAACTACAAAAAGTCAGACTAAAAAATACAGGTAATTTCTAGCATGTGATCCGTGCCATGGCAGATCAGAATGTGACTGCATTTTGTTAACTATATAGAAGTGTGTACTGTGTGCATCAAACCTAGCTTAGATTTTGTTTTTAGATTTTGTTTAGATCCGTATTTGTCCTTCCCTTTACCTTTTCCATATTCACTGACAGTGGTTGACTGTTGCATTTGGAAAGTCACATTTCAGTTTTTTAACATGGATGTTTGAATGACATTTTTTTAATTATTAATCTGAATATATATTATTGCTAAAAGCTGCCAAGTGTATGTACCTTGAATGCAGTTTACATTCGGTTGAGATTTACATGTAGGAATAATGTATGTTTATGTAGTGCATGACAGGTGATGTATGGCTGCACAGGAATCTCTTCTGAGTTTTGTTAAAAACATACAATAGTGCTCTACCAAATATTTTTTGCTCGATTATTATTTTATTATATTTTATCCCTATATTCATATGTGCCCATTAATTTAAGTATGAATGTTTTTATACACTACTGTTCAAAGGTTTGGGGTCAGTAAGACTAAAAAAAAACTGACAGTAAAGTCATTTACAATGTCTTTCAAATTAAATTAAAATCACATTTTCCATTTCAAATAAATGCTGTTCTTTTGAATTTTATATTCAATATAAATTTATATTATCATGTGACACTGAAGACTGGAGTAATGGCTGCTGAAAATTCTGCTTTGCCATCACAGGAATAAATCACATTGTAAAATATATTTGAAAAAATAAAATGAATATTTAAATTGTAGTAATATTTCACAATGTTACTGTGTTTTTGATCAAATACATGCAGCCTTGGTGAGACTTCTGGTGAGACTTCTTTCAGAAACATTTAAAAATATAACAGACCCAAAATTTTTAAATGGTAGTGTATTTCTTGACATTTAAAAAAAAAAAAATTAATGGCATTCACATTTTATTCAGACCTTGGAAAATGTTCTACAACTTTTTTTGATAGTCACACTGAATTTAAATAATGCTCAGATTGGAACTGTTTTTGAAAATGATTTTATTATCCTGAAGAACTCCAGTGTCTCCTGAAAGGTAACAGGTTTTGGTGTTTATCCAAACATTTACTCCTATTGATTGTAGAAGTGTTTCAGACTTTTTTAGGATGTTTATTTCAAACTATTTAGGATGATTTTGTTGGCAACACTTTACCACAAAGTTCACATAAACATTAAATACATTAGGTATCATAAACTATCATAAAGTTGTTCACATGAAAATGAAAATTAGCCCATAAATTACTCACCCTTAAGTAATCTTAGGTGTATATGACTTTCTTCTTTCAGACGAATCCAGTCTGAGTTATATAAAAAATTGTCTTTGATGTTTCAAGCTGTTT
This sequence comes from Cyprinus carpio, assembly GCF_018340385.1. Lineage (NCBI taxonomy): Eukaryota > Metazoa > Chordata > Actinopteri > Cypriniformes > Cyprinidae > Cyprinus > Cyprinus carpio. The sequence continues at coordinate 15,351,392 of NC_056586.1, forward strand.
AATGGCACTCAGCAGGGGTTTACAGTGCATCAGTCCAAAAGGAGTGAAATAAAAAGCGCCCATCCATTAAAAAAAAGTGTTTCACATGGCTCCCCCCCCCACCCCGGAGTTGTGTGAGACACTTTTTATTAAGGATGGGTGCTTTTTATTTCACTCCTTTTGGACTGATGCACTGTAAACCCCTGCTGAGTGCCATTAAACAGCTTGAAAGATCAAAGACAATTTTAAATATAACTCCGACTGGATTCGTCTGAAAGAAGAAAGTCATATACACCTAGGATGACTTGAGAGTGAGTAATTTATGGGCAAATTTTCATTTTTGGGTGAACTAACCCTTTAATGTTACCCAATGCTCTACCTAATGTTAACAATTAGAACTTTTACTATAAAGTGTTACCTTGCTATATACTGATTATCAGTTTATTTAAATAATATCACAGACTACTAGACTTAAGTCTGGATTTTTGTTCTTACATATTTTTAATATATTTCTCTCTTGTCCCCCCTCCATCACCCATCCGCTCATTTACGTCATCGCCCACCCCCATTTCTTCCTCATTTCACCTCCTCCTCCCTCCAAAGTCGCTATCTATCTGGGTATCAAAAAGCGACAGAGCCCCGGACCCCCCGATGCGGCTGGGATGTGAAGGTGCAGAGCCCGCGGGACCCGGCTGAGGTGGTTTTGGCTCTGCGGGAGGCAGCACAGAGCTGCGGTTGCCAGGTCCACCAGGCCGGGCCCTTCCTCCTCTCCTGCACCCACGGAGCTGCTGGCTCCCGAGTTGCCTTCGAAGCAGAGGTGTGCCAGCTGCCCAATGGCCCCGCCGAGACCAGCGGTGTTCGATTTAAGCGCCTGTGGGGAGCACCGCTTGCCTTTCGGGACATTGCCACCAAAGTTTCCAAAGATATCGAACTCTGAGGGCAACAGGGGGTGGAGGGCAGGGACAAAAGCATTGGACAGAAAGATGGTATGAGTGGATGTAGCCCCGCCCACACCCCCGCCCCCTATAAGCCTACAAAGACTGGCACATATAAATTGAGAACTGGGCACCTGCTCACACAAAAGCCCTGCTGAAGGAACTCCCTTTACCAGGTCTGTTTTACCACTGATTTTACCTGGTATCTTAGCCATGTTTTTTTTTTAACATCCATGTTTTGTGACATGTTCACTCTGTACATTTTCATTCCTTTTTATCTGCTGCTATTTAACTCATTTTTTTATTTCTATTCTTCTGCTTTGCCAGCGAGAAGAGTATGTTTTATTTTACCATATTCACCAAAAACACGTATAAAAGCCACACTATTTCATACCATAGACAACATGCAGAGCCGCTGAATGCAAGTGCTGAAAATGATAGCAGTTTATCCTCATTTTTTAATGATCTTGTTTAGTTGTCAAACCTGCCAGTGATGCAGGTTGAGTAGGTGATGTCTGCTTTCCTGAGCCTCATTGTTTTTAGATTCGTCACATTACATGGTCACATCATAGCACTTTAGGGCTGAGTGAGCAACATCACCTCATTAAAAGTAGTTCTCCCTTCAAATGGTGCAATTTATCCCGTTGAGCCAAGTCAAGACACAATGCTCTTTGTGTTGCTCTTGTATGTGTTACGCTGATGAGAAACCTCTGTTATCTTGCCGTAAGTGCACTCTGCTGAATGACCACAAACAGACTGTTGACTTTGTTTATCTCCGATTTGACATAGTAAGTCCTCATCGTAAAGATTGGAATATGTCTGAGCTGTGCAATGTGTGAAAATGCAAGAATGATTAATACAACATTTGTCTGAAATCCAGTGATTTGTGTGTCTTTATTTTGTTCATTCCAATTGTAACAAAGATATTTGCTTAATGGAAGTTTTCAAGAAAATATATTGGGAATATGTAAAGAATACATAACAATAGAGATCTTATTATCTAGAGTAATTATTTTTTTCTTTTCAGAAGCCAAATAATACAAATCGCACTCATTTGGTAGCTCTAAACCTGATATCCACAGATACAGGTATGAATTTGTGAATTACTGAATGTGTACTTTTCAAACCACTCTTTACAATTTACTCTTTGATCTTTTTCTGTAAGCGTGTTAGTCATTCGAGGAATTATCCTTTGTTCCAGCTATTTCTATTGATTTATTGCATTTCAGGTTGAAATATATTGTGTAAGATTTGCAAATATCCTAACTTGTTATAATTAAAACCAACATGATCTGGCTTCATAATAACAGAAAGAAATAACAAACCATGCTTGAACTATTGTTGACAGTCATTGTGCTATTCTGCACAAAGTACTCATCTTTTAGTGCTCACAATGACTTTCGGGTCAGCTTAGCTGATTGTATTCATGAACGTGTGCATAAGGTTTCAATTGTGTATTGATGTTCAGCTTTGAGAATTCTGAATGGATCCCCCACAATTGTGTTATACATTACATACTTATACATAAGTTAACAGCTGTGTCTGAAGGTACAAATCAAGACTTGTCAAGAATATAAAGGCTTAAAACACAGGGTGATTGTCACATGGGGCCATTTATTAACTTTGTACAACCAAAAAAAAAATATATATGTTTAGGTGAATACAACATAGCTAAGGTTTTCTAGCTATGTGGAGGTTTGATCCCAGGATGTCACAGGAGGAACAAGAAGATAAGAAGGAAAAGTGCAGGAAAAAGAATACAAATGGAAAGAAAGGAAAGAGAAAAAAGTTGGAAAAAAGGGAGCAGGGTGGAGTGTCTTTTGGAAAAGTCAATATGGCATGACTGCATGAAAGAACAAATAAAAAAGAAAAGAACTTTTACTATTTTACTTCTGGGCAGGGATCATGTCATCAATGGACTCGCCCTTCTCTAGTTTCTTTTCCATTTCAACCATGAGCTTCACACCATCAACCACCAGCTGTACCTGCTGCACCTCGGAGGAGCCCAGACGGTCAGCGTTGGAGATGTCGAACACACCGCCGACAGATGCAGTGTCAACACCACCTGTATAACAGAAGTACAAAGAGTCTCAAAATGATGATCACAGTGTAACTCTCTGCCATTTTATACATTCAATGATTTCAAGCCCACCTGTGCCACGCTTTTGAAGACGCAGTCTGGTCAGGATCTCCTCAAATTTGGCATGTGTGCTGAGTTTGGGCAGCTTGACGTGCACACCACCGCGCAGGCCGGTACCCAAGTTAGAGGGGCAGGTCAGGATGAAACCAAGATGCTCGTTCCACATGAAACCATGGTTGTGCTTCTTGAAGACGTCCTCAATCTGCAATATACAACAAGGAGTCAGGCCTTCGGTTGCTTATCTTCACATTAGACGACCAGAGGATTAAAAGTACAGCATAATTAGGTAGTAACGGTGTTTACCTTTTGCAGGCCAACGCAGAACCTCCTGAAGACTTCCTTCATGTTGCCACCCTTCTGCATGGAGATGACACGCAGGTGATCCTCCTCATTCACCCACACCAGGAAGGACTTGTTGTCATTGTGCCAGATGCCTCTTCCGTCAGGCCAGTCACGAGCCATGCCAGCAGCCAGCAGCAGGGGGGACACAGGCTTGTCAAACAGGAAGTGGTCAGCAATGAGCTGCTCCTGTTCCTTATCAGTCATGTCCTTCAGAGGGTAGTACTTGCCCTTGAACTCGCCATCCAGGCTGTTCAGAGCTGTGAGGGGAGCAATGTGAATGTCAATAAGACCATGCATGTTGCTTTATGGATGTCAGGACATAACGTTAATGAGACTCACCCTCAATGGACAGCTTCTCCACAGCTCTACGCTCACCACGGCTGTTGTGGGGAGGCAGGGTGAATCCCTTGATGCTGCGGCCGGTACGTACACGGCTGCTCAGAACGTAGTTGGAGTCAAGGTCATCACCACCCTGCGCACAGGTAAACATCAGCCACAGTAGAGTAAAACTGATAAAAACTATAATGTGAAGAACTTTAACATACCTTCAGGTTCTCCCAGTTCAGATCAGTCTGGTGCTTGTCAGTAGGCTTGTAGCCACCGTGACGGTCAGAAATGACGGGGTCAAACAAGTCCTTGAAGACTTCGTAGGACTCTTCATCACCAGCCACACAGCCGACAGTCATGATGAAGGGATGGCCTGAATTGGGATCAAAAGGTAGTGCTTTATATATCTTATTGAACAACTAAAACATTGCTTGTGGTATCTCGAAAGATTGGCTGCTGTGGGAGAATGTATTCTACATGTTCTACTTACCAGGGTTGTCCACACCAGTCTGGATGCAGTCATCCAGGGTGAATCCACTGGGGGTTGACTTGCTCCTGAGTTTGTTGTAGATGTCCTTATTCAGGACCTTGGACATGTGATTGTTGTGCTGGGAGAGGTCAGGGAATTCCAGCTCCAGAGAGAACTTCATCTTGTAATCGTTGTTGCAGTTCTTAGTCATGATTGCACTTTTCCGGAGATCTGCCGAAAGACAAGTAGAAAGGCAAGTTGACAAAGTAGTTACAATGTGCTTTGGAGACTCAGATTAGTCTGCAAATCTTGTCTGCAGAGCTGTTGTCATGGTGGACAACCAGGAACATTGTCCCGGGCCTACTAAGGTGTAGCTTACTCATTGGACCCAGGAAAGAGGGAAACCAACGTTCCTCATCGCTGCCATTGATATAGAGAATAATGAATGACTACCCATTTGCGTTCAGTCAAGGACAAGCAGCGCTAGTTTCCCGAATAAGATGCCAACAGTTGCAGACAAGGTTAATGCATACTATATTTTGTGTCCCAAGTAAACTTCAGTCTCTTAGTAACAAAATATGGTGCTATGTCTATGATGGTTGAATAGCACACATGCTTATATGCATCAGACAGCAGGTGATATTTTTAGCATGGCTGCCAAACTCACTCCCGTCACTCAAAGCAGACAGCACATTCACCTCTCTAATTTCTGGTAGGGGTGCCCTATAATTGGTATTATGTCCACCCCAATTTAGCTTAATTGCTTGATTGCAAAATGTAATTAACAAAATATAAGAAATATCAAATGCTTACAGTTTAGGAGTAATAAATCATTACTTATCTATTTGTCCACATATTCACAGCTTTTGGCACACAGTTGCATACAAAACAAATTGAATATCTGAAGTATTATAAATAGACTTGAGTAAAATACATCAGCTATAAATTCCCCAAGATAACATGACCTTGCACCAAAGTACAGCAGATGTCACGCACAGATCATTCCTGCCATAGACAACAAATCAACTCCAGACTGCTCTCTTACAAGCTTTCCAATGCATTATGACTATTCAGTGCTTATCAGACAATGATAAGCTTTCTACAGATCTACCATGAGCATGAACAGCTTTAAAATTATAAAACTGTGCATTTCTTATACTCCAACAATCAAGAGTAATTCCATAAGAATCCAGATATTGTGCATCAGGGATCCAGTCATTAACACCAATGAGGTTTGATTAATTTGTATGGGGAAATAATTTGGATCAACCACACATAAAGCCACAATGTATTACACACTTTTTTTGGCTGAAGTTTTTCATGTTATTGAAGTATCCCTTATTCCCTCCCTTGAGTTTACCTGTATGGGAGAAAAGGTAACAGTCCTTGGGATCAGATCCTGTTCACCAAGCCAATGTAGGGGTTGCCCAACTTTGCAAGATGTCAAACCTTGGTTTATATACTTCGATGTTTGCTGTCCATTGGTTGCTCGGCTCGCACGTGCTCAAACCTCATTGGACAGCTGCACTTCTTGATAGAGGTTTCAGGTTCTAAAAGGAAAGAAGCTACATCACAACACCCAAGATGGGGAGACAGCTGTCCCCACCCCCTCACAAAGGCATTTCTCTCTTGCTCAGTTATGAAATAACTCAAAGACACTGCAGAAGCATAAAGAAGGTTCATTTCTTCATTTTAAGAACTATAATGCATTCAGTTATTAATTGATTAGCACTATTGTGTTGAGGCCTTAAAGTCTTTGCTACTTTAATCTTTTCTAAGTGAAATTTATTAAGTGAATGTATTAAAGTTAAAATTGCCTTTATAGGCTATATTAACTTTTTATGCTAAAAATATTGAATAGCATACATAAATTACTGTTCTCACTATGGTAGTAGTTGGGCCTGTACTGTACCCTGTAGGGTTCTCAGTGTCCAGTCAGGGCTGAGCTGTGCTGCTTAAAACCATTGCATGCATTATATTATAACTCTGACATATTTTTGTTATACCTGAGAGAATATGTGTATTAGCAGTCAATCTGAAACCAGTGTCCTATATAAATATATCTAATTCTCCATTGCAGAGAAACAGGAAAGCAGCTGCCTTTGGACATATATACAGCCTGACAGCCTTGGAACTATACCAAAAATGGAAACATCCATGAGCAGGACTAACTATTTGTTTCATTCAAATCCCAAGGAAACACATTGGAGTTTTATACTGAATAAGTAAAACTCAAGTGTGCATGCATTGGTTCATTAGTGGATCCCTCTCTGGGAAATGCTTTAAGAGCATATGACTGAGCATGTGACAGGTGGGTAGAATATTCAGGAACCCTATGGAGAAAATAACTCCCATAACATCAGTGAAGGGACAGGTTTGTGAAAGTGTGTGAACAGTACAAAAAAGATAGAAGAGGACAACTCAACCACGTACCCTATATTAATACCCAGGGTCCAATTTCACAGTTACACCCTGTCTATGTGTCCCAATGTGACAAGTTTAACCATTATCCTTTTCCTGCTTATGTGCCAGATTCTACCAGATCGCAGATATGATCTGAACTAGTTTTTCTAGTTTTTACCCTCAGGATTACCTGATATGAAAATAAATACAAAGAGAGATCAAAATGTTACATCAAAGTCCTATTTCGGTGATGACCAAATCTCAAAAAAACATTGAGTTTTGTCTACTATAGTACAGGACAGCCTTTGTGTTTGGTGGAGCAGTCCAGGGCTGAAAGGGGAAAGGAAAAAACTCAAGCCCACAGACTGCTCCAAAATTAGCAGCCATGCATTCAACACCATAGCATGCCTAATGAGAGAAGACAGTCACATAACAGAGTTGCCACCAGAGAGTGGACATAACGGGGTGTGTTGGGGTCCCCACGAACAGAGAAAACCCCCTTATCTCATAAAAGCATACACGTATGTCTTTTAGGAAATAATAGGGGGTAGGGGGACGCTGCAGAGTCTACATGCGAAGTATCACATCTACATGCACTGTAATTTGATGTAGAGAATCTTTTAAACATTAGATCTAGAGTTGTCTACAGCTGTTTGGACAGAAGGTATGTGGGGGTTATAATGGCACTTTCTTTTGACCCAATGTGTAGGGCATGACCTCTGAAAGTTCTGTGGCAAAAATACAGCCACACTTGACAAGCTCTGTTGACTCTGTAAAGTCTTCAAAATGGTTCTGAGAGCAATTCTTCTCTTTTTTTTTTTATCTCTGACTAAATGTTAATGAACCTCACAAATAATAAATGCCTTGCAAATGAGATTTTGACATTAGGTTGTTGCACTTGTCAATACCTGTCTGCACATTGTTGTATAACTCAGCAGTCAACTGAGTACCTTGAGATATATTTAACCTAATGTGTACGACGTTCTCTGGCTACCCGATAGCTGTTGTATTTCAGGATTGTACGATGCACATGCTTTTAAACAAATTTACATTTGGCATAAGTATTCAGATTGTGTTTGGTCTCTACTAGTTAACCGTATAACCCAGCCAACTCACCATTCAAATTAGAAGTCAGCAATCAACCCAGGTAGCCAAAATGGCCTGATAATGGCCCAGATCCAGCAGGCCAGAAGAAATAACTTGGCCCAGCTGCGGTTGCCAGAGTCAGCATGAACATGGGATGAATGGCGCCCCAGAATTGGCCCAAATACACTGGCCCGAGTCCGGCTGCCAAAATTGGGCCACATTCACACCAACAAGAAATTGAAACACTTATCAATAACCAGACTCTGGACACTACTGGTTAAGAGTACCATTTTGGTTGGTGTGGAGTGGCCCAATGCCGGTGGTGTCAGCTCAGTGTCAGTACCCAGACTCGGGGCAGTACTGGCTAAGTTTTTAATTTATTATCGGTGTGATTGTGGCCCAGTGCTGGTGGTGTTGGCCCAGTTTCAGTACCCAGACTCGGGCCAGTACTGGCTAAGTGTTTCAATTCTTGACAGCGTGATTGTGGCCCAATGCCGGCAGTTCTGGCAGTCGGACTAACATCACTTAGTGCTAGGTTGCAAGGTTGTGTCTTTCCTAATGCCATCTTGCCAGATTGAATTGCACTGACTCAGTTATGAGTCCCTCATTTGTCCGTCCCTCCCTCTGCCTGTCGAGTGGCCTCTGCCCTCTGTGACCATACTCAAAATACATTTATGCATGACATGCATGCATAACACCCTACATGTGGTGTGTTTGTCCAGTGCAGTAGTATGGGTCTGTACATCTTTGTGAAAATGAACTGCTGGGTAACTTTTCTTTGAGTCAACTGGTTTAATGCTATGGTGCTAGATATGTTCTCACTTTGCATTTACTGTCAGTGGAAAGGTCATTAAGAATTTGATTCACATATTAACACTTTTCCGGCTCTGTTTAGCATTTTATATCCCGCTTCTATACAGTCAGTCCATACACTTACCAACAGACACCCATTGACACTACTCTGTACATCCACTTTTACAGAACTCCTCCTTGAAAGCACAGCTATAATGGCTAGATTTAACAGCTGTGCTGTATGTGTCACCTGGGGTGTGGAGGGGCTTCACGCACACATGTTCATTGCATTCTGTGCTTAGCACTACTCTACCATAAACTCTCTGCTTAGACTAAAGCCTCCCTGCCTCTGGCCATCTTCAATCATTTATACTTTAATGAATGATGCTTGTCTAAAACAAATACATAGTGCCTCATTCTTAGGAAACACAATATTTTTTACTTCATGATTGACTTGGTATAATTAAAAAAAAAAAACAACAAAAAAAAAAAAACAATGCTACCAGACACATTAATTAATATATGAAAATCTGTTTAGTGTTTATTTTTAATTTGAATATCAGACAATTTGATACACATTACACATTATTATACAAATTATACATTAATTTTTGATTAATATACAAATTATACATTAATTTTTGCTCTATACAACCCTAACACCAGCTACATTCATACATTAATTTTTGCTTGATATCATGCTATCACTAGCTATATGGATTTTATTTATATAAAACTTTCTTTGCATCCCTCACATCTGTTTCAGTCCGTTTAAGCTCTGACAATTCTTCCATTAAAAGTAATGGTTTATCCTTTTTCATATATGTCTCTATGAGTATTTCATTGTTTACATCTCTGGCTTTTTCAAGTTGACTATCGAAGAAAAAAAAAACAGTGCCTTGCTGGTTTGCAGTACAAATTCACCCTGAATATATTATAAATTGGTATATATTATTAAAATTTTATTAATATTAATATAGAATATGATAATACATGTAGTATGTATTCTAATATTATTTATTATTAATATATATAAAATGAATAATATTATATATTATTACACATATATAGTAATATTCTATTTTGTGTAAAGGCTGTTATTAGCTATTTTTTGCAGCCACAAATAATGTTTTGATAATATGTCACAAAATATGTTTTTTTTCCAAGAATGTGTCATTTATCATAAGGCAAGGTTGAACTAAGTGAAATAATCACAAAATTGGTGGAGTTATCTGTTCAAATTTTATCAGTGTTTAATAACAGTACATCCCTACTGCTAATTTGCAAGTCTATAACCACATATTTAAGATTGAGGGTAATAGTTTAAAAATGTAATTGGTGAGGTTGAGCAGAGACAACAGAGAGAGAGATAAAAAGGGTGTTTTAGTGGTTCTATTGACTTTGGTCTCATCACATTTAGAGATATAGATTAGCTTTCTCACTGTTTAAGAACATTGCCCTGCATTGGCCCAGCCAAGCTGCCCTTATTGGGAATAGATCTGCCCCTGGCTCCTCTAGCAGCTGAACCATTAATCACTCCGGTCTCACATATCTGCCCACAGTTGCTCCATTGTTTTCATGCTCCTTCCACTTTATATCCCTGGACTCATTTTTCTTCCTAAATCACACACTGGTTTTACTTGTTCCATGTAGCAAAGTGTGCCAGTGTCACCGTTCTTCCTTTTTCAGTTGCATTCTGCAACAAAACCCTCCCTTTCCTCACTCTCAGTTCTGCACATTCTGATTTTGTCTGTATATGTTAAACCAAAGATGATTCCTAGGTGCATCCTGATCTGCATGGTTCCTATCATTAAGTTAAGCTTGTCTGATGGGTCCAAAGCTAATGCTGCTTATTTTACACACCCAATACAACACCCCCCCCCCCCACCCTTACCCCAACTCACCCGAAGCAGCTTTATATATGTCAATGTGAGAGACTCCTGTACATGTCCAATACATGATGTAATGTCTGATGTAATAAACAGATTTGCATTTTCTTTGCATTTGCAGCAAGTAATGTGTAATGTTTTTGTTGCTAAGCATTGATAAAAGAAGCAACTCTACCAAGATGGCTTATTATCATTACATATGTACCTATAATGTCCAAAAATGCTAGGTAGGCATTTTTTTTTGTTCTTTATTTTCACAATAGTGGGCTGCCTCACTAATGCTGTCATTAATGGAGCAGGCAGTTGTTCTAATTAAATGTTACTTGAAATGTGAGGCTTTGGAATCATTACTGAAATATTTACATACACTGACTCACTCAATTAGTATATTCACTGTAAAAAATAATAATAATGGAAAATAAAATAAATTTATGGTTAAAAAAACCATTGTGCCATTGTTTTCAGTAGGCTATTATGGGATATGGCATATTGGTACATTTTACAAATTATAACGGTATATGATACAATTTCAATATAACAAACTACTGGAACTAAAATCTGCTTTTTTCCATAAAATATACTCATATCCATGATGATAATACAGGTGGAAAAATAGAAAAGCACATGAAGAGTTCATGTTAAGTCCATGATGCCCATAAAACATGACCAGTAAAAAACACACATGGCACTGAATTAATCCACTAAATAACATAAAATGAAACATGCTAATGTACAGTACATTACACTCTAAAAAGCACTGGGTTTAAAACAACCCAGTTTGAGTTAGTTTTAACCCAAGGGGTGCGTAAATAGTACAGAACACGTTTGGTTCATTTTACCCATCAAACTGGGTTATTATTTAACCCAGCATTATGTTGATTCATTTTAAGAAGGCCTATACTATCTTATTTTTTACTTTATATGCGAATTAATGTTTACAGATTAACTTTTGTAAAAATAAAAATACAAATAAAAAATAAAAAAATACTCCACACAACCACCGGTTTGCATGCTAACTTCCTTTATTTTCCAAATCATATTTACAGTATAGCATATTTTATATCGTTTTTAATACGTAGGCCATATATATTAACTATATTTAAACTCGTTTAACAAACATTAAAGTAAAGATCATATGGTAATTCAGAAAGTTTACTTACAAAGCAATGAATTTGACAGTATTTTACGGTAAAATTACATTTTGCCGAGTCTTTTTTACACATATGAGCCAATTAAATGATCAAGAATGAGCTACATTTTAATTGCATATGTGATTCAAGTAGATTTGTACCTAGTCATCATGCCACGCTCATGTGTTTGTTGATGATGTTGGGCGCAGTTCGGAGCAGTGGCAGGTAGGTGGCCTGAGGTCGAGCTCCACACGGCGCAGTCGCGCTAAATGGAGTGAACTGACGGATCAGGTAAGCGCTAAGTCAGCCTGTCTGCGACGCCACAACAGGTGAATGAATGTCTGACTGCGACCGAGGCTCTGCTTGGCTGCTACATCCATTAAACGCGACCACATCAAGGGAATAAAGATGTGATGTGAGTTACTTTCGCCGGAATTGTCTGCCTGTAGGTTTTCGACGCGTCGCGGCCACTTCTCCGAGTCACTGCAGGTAAATAAACATCAGCTGGTGACACTCACTGGCCAACAGTCTCTGTATATGACCTACGAGAATAAACAGCTTTACAGTGCGGTTTAGAGGACTATTAACTTACACTCTCGTTTGGTTGACTGTATGTTTTTCCTGATTTAGCTTTCGTTACAACTGCTAATCTGGTGAAATTCATGTTTGTTAAGTGGACGACTATTATCATCTCTAAAAATCGCTTTTTAATGGGTCTACCCGTCGTATACAGTGTTATTGTTTATTATAAAGAGATATTCATTCATTTAAGGTTGGCCAGTTTAATTGTCAAAGGTAATATTTTATTCAAACGTGACTTAAACTTTTATTTTCGTGATATTTAATATTATATAGGCCTATTGCTCTGTATATATATAAATTCGTATCTTATATTTAACTGCAAATATATCTCTGTACTTAAATCTATTGTTTGTTTACACCTCACGTGTCTGGATTGAGCCTCATCAGACTCAACACTTTGCTATTCAACTGACAGATCAAATAGATGACATTATTGTCATTATTTACTCACCCTCATGTCAACCCAAACCTCCAGATTTGTATGACTTCATTTCTTCTGTGAAGTTTGTGGATTTTAGGTGATATTTTAGCCATTCTTTTCAATATACAGACAGTAAACAATGATTGACAGCTGTCAAACTTCAAAATGACAAAAATGTGACTCCTGCTTGTTCTGTATTCCAAGTCTTCTGAAGCCGTACAGTAGCTTTTGTAACAAACAGACTTAAGTTTAAGTTGTTATTCACTGAAATTCTGAATGAGACGACTTGGAATATAGCACACTAGTCATATGAACACATTTTATGACACTTCTGAAGTTTTGAACTGGAGTCCTTAAGCCAGGGTATTCAGTGTAATTTTAAACAGATCAGAACTGAAAAGCTTTTCCAACAGCAACAGCCAAAATGGAGAAATATAATTTGAAACAAGTAAAAAAATATGCAAGTTGGCCATTAGTCCACTCCACCCTTTAAGCATGCCAAACTGGTATCTAATGCATTTTAACATTGTTTTGTTATTTTCTCAATTAATTAAGCTTAAATGCATCTATCCTGTGTTGATGACCTCATCGGTCTGGCGTAAACATTAGCTCAGTCCTTTACCTCCCCAGAGAGATATCTGTTCCTACCTGTAAACTGATTCTTACCTAGCAACGCTTCTGCTTGTTTTCATCTGTTGGGGTGGCAGAGAAGCCTCACTTCACTTTTCTCTCTTAAGGCTAAAAAGGGGTTTCTGCTCTTATTCCCTTAAAACTACACTGTAAAAAAAAAATCCATAAAATAGGTCACAATGTACTGTATTAATACAAAGAAATTGTCTGTATAGATTATTTTTTACAGGTGGTTTACCTTGTATTTTGAATTTTGCACTTTATTGCGCTGTGTTTTAAGGTTTTCGTAAAATTAATGCATAATGTCTTGGCAGAAAATAACTTATTCCTTTTTTTTTTCTTTTCCATTATACAATTTTTTTATTCCGTGTTGTATTCTCATGCTTCCTGAAAATCTGTTTGTGCTGTGCTTGTTTTGATTTAGCCCATTTGTATACTCGATAGAGATTGTTTGGATATTTGTTGTTTTGTAACGGTCCTCTGGCTTACTTGACCCTTTGCCTGTTGTACGATTTTGATTTTGGATATTCCTCTGAACTTGTTGTTTCTTTGTAAATATTTATTGTGAATATTGTAAATAGTTTTGGGAAAGGAAGGAGTCAGACGCCATCTTTTGTTTTTGTAACGTTTGGATCTCTGTTTTTGGATTAGGTAGTTAGGTTAGAGAATTGTATTTTTGTTTGTTTCTTTATTTTGGATAGGTAATTTAGAGGGCTTAATATTTAGAGCATTTTGTTTATTATTTTGGCACCGTCAGCTTTAGGGATATGCCGGTATCAAATTTTCCTGTTGCGATTAATTGATAATGTTAGTTAGTTAACCTTAGTTAATGCATTAACATTCACAATGAGCAATAGCTACATTTACTACAGAAGTTACTAATCTTTGTTAAAAAAAAATAAAAGTCTTAGCTCATGTTAGCTCATTAAATAACAAAGTTGCAACTTTTGATTTGAATGTGTTATTAAATATTGGAATACCTAAGATTAATGAATGTTCAGAAGAATTTTTCATTGGCAGTTTGTTAACTAATGAAGCCCTAATGTAAAGTGTTAATGAACAATAAAGAATCAAAACACTTTCAAACAATATCTAGGGCATGTTGTAGTCCAGATTAAAATGGAAAAAATGTATGGAAATGTATAAACATTATTTTATATTATTTAAATGTTTAGAAAGTAGCAGCTGCTTTTATTTATGGGGTTTCCAGGGTAAGGACTGCATTTTCTGCAGTTTAGCGCCATCTGCTGTCAGAGAGTGAATGTGCTTTCATTCAGCGCGTCTCTCACGTGTTCCTCCATGTGCTTCTCATGCATGCTTGTTTACATCAGAGAGGCACACTCTCTTTAAAGCAGCATACAGCGGTGTTGTGCATTTTGACCAGTTGATGGGAAAAGTATTCTTAAAATGCATTCCAAATTCTGAATAATTTGTAATATATAATTATTCTCGGTATTTAGAAGATAACAATATCGCGCATATTCGTTACCGCGATATATACCGCATTACCGAATATCGGCACATGTCTAGTCAGCTTCTGAAACTGGACTCCCAAATAAAAATTCAAAAGAAGTTGATCGTTTACACTCGTTATTTCCATGTTACGCCCTACCCCTAGACGGGGTGTAACATGGAAATTGGGGGCTCGTCGTTTCTTGCTAAATTGGTAGCTCATCCATTTCGTCCGTTCCAGTGGAAAGTAGTGAGTTGTTTAGTTATTCTGTTGTGGTTTCTCTTTGACTGGGATTTTTCTTTTGGTAAGAGAGGAGTTACAGCAATAAGTATGTCATCCAAATTTGAACTCGATAAATTTACGATTGCGCCGACAGTAGAACAATTGGAGAAATGTCGTAAAGACGATTTGTTAGTCATAGCAGATTTCTATGATATAGTTGTACCTCGAAATGCATTGAAGAAAGAGATTAAGGCAGCACTGCACACAGAGCTTGAAAAACAGAACATTTTACCTAGTGAGAGTGTAGTTACAGGTGTTGCAGCAACTTCGCTATCTGAAGATTTGTAAACTGCGGAGGCAGAATTCAAGTCCTAAGATGCAGCTTGCATAGATCCTGTTGATCCTTCTCTGGTAAAAGACCCCTTACTGGCCATCAGGTTGAAAGAACTGGAAGTGGAGCTAACCCGAAGCCAATACAAAAGTCAGCTGTTGCATGTCCGAGCCGTAGAGCTTGAGACACAGCGAGACGTCCAGGTGAAAGAGCTGGAGCTCGAAGTAAAGTTTGGGCAGGCTAAGCAGTTAAAATCTCCAGTGTTACGGGGAAATACTCCTGTGCAGACGCCGGTAATCACTTCTCCTTATCTTCCTGCAACATTGCCTGTGCCTAAGGTAAGTCCTGACACTGATGTTGATACTAGTAAACAAATTTCATTAGTCCCTACGTTTAGAGAACGTGAAGTTGACATGTATTTCACTGTGTTTGAGCGCATTGCAGCCACGTTAAAGTGGCCGAGAAATATTTGGCCTTTATTGTCGCAGTGCAAACTTGTTGGGAAGGTGCAAGAGGTATGTTCGACGTTGACACTTGAAGCATGAATTATGATTCGGTTAAAGTGACTGTATTAAGAGCATACGAATTTGTTCCAGAAGCGTACCGTCAAATATTTAGGGCTCATTTGAAAAACCCCAGTCAAACATTTGTCGAATTTGCAAGTGAGAAGACTACATTGTTTGATAAGCAAAGTCACTACTTTTGAGCAGTTAAAAGAACTAATTTTGATGGTAGAGTTCAAAAAACTGCGTTTCAGAAAAAGTTTAATCTTTGACTGAAGCTTCGGTTTTTGCAGATGAATTTGAATTTGAATTTTCAGTCCCCATGTTTGTCACGTCGCACTGTTGTGAATAGCAACTATAGTTCTAAGAGTGCAGATGCTGTGTCCCCAGGTAATCACACAACTGATTTATCATTGACGTCAAGAGAATGTTTTTATTGCCATGAAAGAGGACATTTTGATTGCTGTTTGTCCTGCATTACAGAGGAAAAGCCAGAGGAAGGCTCAGAATGCATTGAAGTCTGTAGCTTTTGTGTGCACTCATTCTCCTGACTCATTACCCTCTATTGATCCTACATTTGAATCTTTTGTTTGTGAAGGTGTAGTGTCATTGTCTGAATCAGATTCAAATTCTAGACCAGTACGTATTCTTCGGGATACTGGTGCTGCACAAACCTTCATCTTGGCAGATGTACTTCCATTTTCAGCACAGACTAGTTGTAACTCAGAAGTACTAGTTCAAGGAATAGAACTTGGTGTTGTAAGAGTTCCTTTGCATACTGTGTACTTGCGTTCAGACATTGTGACTGGTTCAGTTAAAGTGGCTATATGTAATGAGCTACCAGTGAGGGGTATAGCTCTAATTCTTGGAAATGATTTGGCTGTAAGTAAAGTTGTTTGTCTTCCTGAAGTTACTGAAGTCCCTAGTGTACCTCAGAATGATCTGTTAATTAAAAAAATTTCCAAGTGTATTTCATTCATGTGTTGTTTCATGTGTTTGTGCACAGGCGCGTAAATTCGACATTGAGATTGATCTCTCTGATACATTCATGAATTCAAATGTTGGTGACACTGAAGACACGCATGTGGAAGCTTGTAGGCCTATACAAAATTTAAAGCTGGAACCCAAATTCGATTTCCCATTTGACAAGAGACAGCTGATGGAGGCACAAAATGCTGATGATACTTTGAAGACATGTTTTTCTGCTGCGGTTGACAAAGCTGAGATAGCTGACCATACAAGATTGGAGCTCTGTGTTCCAGGTAGTCGTTCCTAAGTCATATCGAGAACATGTACTGAGTGTGGTGCAAGACCATGAGTTGTCCTGACATTTGGGTATTAAGAAGACCTACCATAATCTTCTTAAACATTTTTTCTGGCCTTGAATGAAGTCTGCTGTTACCCAGTGTTGTCGATCGTGCCATGAGTGTCAGGTTGCTGGAAAACCAAACCAAGTTATTCCTCCAGCTCCCTTGAAACCCATTCCTGTAATGAGTGAACCATTTGAGAAACTAGTTATTGATTGTGTCGGTCCTTTGCCAAGAATTAAACCTGGTCACTCATATCTGTTAATGCTGATGTGTTCTGATACTAGATTCCCTGAAGCCGTTAACTAAAGACTCCATAGTGAAGTTCTGTACAACATTTGGTCTTCCAAAATTCATTCAGTCCGATCAAGGATCCAACTTTATGTCAAGGCTAATGAAAGAGTTGAGTATTAAACACTGTACATCTAGTGCTTACCATCCACAGTCCCAAGGTGTCCTCGAAAGATTTCACCAAACTCTTAAAACTATGATCAGAACTTACTGTCTCCAACATGAGAAAGATTGGGATGAGCAGATTCCTCTTCTGTTGTTTGCTGTTCGCAACACCACTCAGGAATCCCTTGGTTTTGCTCCGGCTGTGTTAGTCTTCGGCGATACCCTTCGTGGTCCATTAAAATTGTTGCAAGAGCAATTACTTTCAGGAGGTCTGCCAGGGTTTTCTTCTCAGAGTGTCCTAGATCATGTAAGTTCATTTTGTGAGCACTTGCATTCTGTGTGGAAGTTAGCACAACAGTCCTTGTCAGCTTCCCAAACCCGTATGAAGGGAACATTAAAAAAAAAGACTGTTCAACGCTCATTTGAAGTAGGCGATCAAGTTCTTGTGTTGCTAACTTTGCCTGGCTCTGCACTACAGGCAAAGTTCACCGGACCATATGTGATTGAAGAAAAGTTGAATTCCAATTTCAGGTGGAATGATAACTGTCAGTGTGCATTTGTTTCTTTGAAGAGTCTGTTATGTAGTTCTCCTGTTCTAGCTGCTCCTGACTTCAGTCGACCTTTCAAACTTTAAGTGGATGCCAGTGGAAATGGTGCGGGTGCTGTCCTATTACAAGACGACCAAGGAATTGACCATCCCGTATGTTACTACTCTAAAAAATTTTAATCGTTATCAAGTAAACTATAGTACCATTGAAAAGGAAGCCCTAGCTCTTTTATTGGCTCTACAACATTTTGAAGTATATATTGGTTCTAGTCCATAACCCATTGCTGTATATACTGACCATAATCCCCTTGTTTTTCTCCAAAGAATGTGTAACAAAAACCAGAGACTCATGCGTTAGTCACTCGTCTGTCAGAGGATTAATTTGCCAATCAATTACAAGAAGGGTGCTAACAACGTGAAAGCAGATTCTCTGTCCAGGTGTTAATTGTAAAATATGTAAAACATGTTTACTCTTATATGTGGGGGTGTTACGACCCTATAGTTTTTTTTGTGTGTGTTTTGGTTTGTTGGTTTGTGTGTGTCTGCCCAGGTTGCTGCTGATTAGTTCCTGCAGATTCATTGCTGTTGTCCTCTGATTGGTCTTCTCTCCTTTAATAGAGATGACAGCATTTCCTTTAAGGGGGGGGCCATTTTGTGAACCATGCTGTTTGTGCTGTGCTTGTGTTGATTTACCCCATTTGTATACTAGATAGAGATTGTTTGGATATTTGTTGTTTTGTAACGGTCCTCTGGCTTATTCGACCCTTTGCATGTTGTACGATTTTGATTTTGGATATTCCTCTGAACTTTATGTTTTTTTATAAATATTTATTGTGAATATTGTAAATAGTTTTGGGAAAGTCAGACGCCATCTTTTGTTTTTGTAAAGGTTGGATCTCTGTTTTTGGATTAGGTAGTTAGCTTAGAGAATTGTATTTTTGTTTGTTTCTTTATTTTGGATAGGTATTTTAGAGGGCTTAATATTTAGACCATTTTTTTTATTATTTTGGCAATGTCAGCTCCGGAAAGTGGACTCCCAAATAAAAATTTTGATAAAAAAGTTGATCATTCACACTTGTTTTTCCATGTTACGCTCTACCCCTAGACGGGGCGTAACAGACATAGAAGCAACATAAACACCCATTTACACAGATTGTTTGGAAAAAAAAGTCTGATATCTGATAAGCAGTTTATACAGTAACTTAATTCTCTCATGCTCAACAAGGTTGCATTTAGTTGATCAGAAAACAGTAAAAGCAGTAATATTGTGAAATATTGACAATTTAAAATATAATGTAATTTATTCCTGTGATGGCAAAGCTGAATTTTCAACAGCCATTAGTCCAGTGTTCAGTGTCACATGATCCTTCAGAAATCATTCTAATATGCTGATTTGTTGCTCAAGAAACATTTATTATCAATATTGAAAACAGATGTGCTGCTTATGTTTTTTGGAAACCGTGATGAATTGTTTCATGATACTTTGAATCAAAAGTTTAGAAGAACAGCATTTATTTGAAATTTTGTAACATTTTAAATGCCTTTATTTTTGCTCAATTTATTGTGTGCATGATAAAAAATGTTTCTTCATATAACAAAGTTTGAACTATATGTAATGAACTATATGTATAAAAAAAAAAAAAAACTTTGAATAATCATTTGCATCGTCAACACAATACTCAATATAGTAAATCAGAAATCATGTTACTTTCTGATAAGACCTACAGTTATGCAGCAGAAATTTTGAATTTTGTGTTATTTTGAAAGTTATAATGCACTCCTGCATGCTGTGTGAAAAAGGCCTTGGGGTCATGCTCAATTTGCACATTGAATGCATGTTAATTAATACTAAATGCATATTTTCCTGTTTAGGGACTGAGTGTCAGACATGTTGTCAGGGGAGGAAATCTTATGCAGCACCCAGCAGGTGATTTCAGGGCTGGAGGCTCTGCGTGGAGAGAACCGCACGCTGCTGGACAGCCTGCAGGAAACGCTCCAGAGCCAGACGCCCAGCGAGAGCACTAGCCTGGAGCAGGAGAAGACAAACATCATTTTAGAGTCTCTGGAGAGGATTGAACTGGGCCTAGGAGAGGCGCAGGTGAGCGGCGCAGTCATCTTCAGTCACTTTCTGTCCCATTAAGAGCATTTCCCCTCACCCTAGCTGTCTATTTCCCGCTCATCCAGGTGATGATGGCACTGTCAGCACACTTGGGCTCCTTGGAGGCAGAGAAGCAGAAGTTGCGTGCTCAGGTGCGGAGGTTGTGCCAGGAGAACCAGTGGCTGAGGGACGAGCTGGCCCGGGCCCAGCAGCAGGTACAGGAGCGGGAACAGGAAGTGGTTACTTTAGAGGAGCAGAACAGACACCTGCAGTTCATGAGCAGCATCCGCAAGTACGACCACCCTATGGTAAGGGTTCATCTTGAAAACATTCATATGGTTAATACATTTAGGTTCTTATGCTAAACATTTGTTCTAGACTAGCTTTGTAGATATGGGGTTTTGTTTGTTTGTTTTTAATAAGAAAATGGCAAACAATTAAATGCACACAATTAAGTAATATTTGACAAAATTACATCAGTGTTTTTTTGTCATTTATTTTTTTATTTAATTTCATATTTAATCCCAGGCATATTTTTCACTGCGGTTATTTCTGATAAATAAGTACACAATTTTTTTTATGTTTTATATATTTTATAACTTTTAAGGGTGTAGAATTGTGTTGTGGAAATGACGGAGCAGCAGTGAAACAATCGCAATCTGTGAAAAATCTTTATATTTACAATTATATTTATTTGTATAGTTATGTTTATTTTATTTTCTGTTTGGATTATCATAGCTTTAAACATAATGTAATGAATATTTTCATGATGGATTTTCATATTTTATCTAAAACAATGCCATACAAAATGGCATTTAATAAGGAGGAAAAATAAATGTGTGGCATAACATCGCATTTAGTCAGTCTGACCTTCATATAACAAGAAAAGGTTGAGATCTGAAAAATCAACATTTGGGACATAAAAGTACCAGAAGTAAAAAAAATTAAACAAAAAACCACCCACCTTTTTGATCTGAAGGCCCCCCATTGACCCCCATATAAACAAAGATATTTCCGTATTTCTACTGTAATTATGACAAAGCTGCTTGTTTTCAAACTTTTTTTACTAACAAAATCTATGAGTATTCATGTATTAAATTAAAATGATTCATTTTGTGATTTCAAGAACTGTGTTCTTCAATAAAAACAAATAAGAAAAAAGAAAAAAAATTGCATTTACATTTTGATTTTCTTATGTTTCTTAGCATTTTAATTTAGTTCAGAATGATGCGATTTTAATATATTAATAATAATTTACTCATTTAAATAAGTCATCCTGCCCTCTTGGAGTGCTGTAGCCCCCTTGTGGGCCCTGAACTGATGATTGGGAGGCACTGGTCTATTCAGAATATCAAATCGTACACTCATGACATGTTCATGCTGTTTGTTTCTTACAGGAGGATAAAGATTCTAATTCAGGGAAGGAGTCCCTTGATGATCTCTTTCCAAGTGAAGAAGAGGAGCAGTCACACAGTACGGCAATCCTCACAGATCACAGCTGTTCCTTTACACATTTGTTTACAGAGCTTGCCATGTCAGCTGTTAGAGCAAGCAAGGTTTAGGACAGTGTTAGGTTTCAACCACAGTTAGGATTTACCATAACCACAACTAGAATTTTAACTTCTTAAAGATTATTTCGATATGTTTTTTATTTAGAGAAAAGTAGAGGTCAGGATATTGAGAAATGTCACAAGATTGGTTTGAACTCATGATCATCAAAGCCCAATCTATCGGAGCATGTGCGCATGTGTCTCATCGCAACTCTTGTATTTGCAGTGTCTCAGCCGCGCAGTAGTGCCGCCGCTGCTGCTGCCCAACAGGGAGGATATGAGATCCCTGCCCGACTCCGAACTCTCCACAACCTGGTGATCCAGTACGCCTCTCAGGGCCGCTATGAGGTGGCCGTGCCGCTCTGCAAGCAAGCTCTGGAGGACCTGGAGAAATCCTCGGGCCACAGCCACCCGGATGTTGCTACCATGCTCAATATTCTGGCTTTAGTGTACAGGTCACTTCTGTAGAACATCACGCATTCATTTAACCTTAAGTGTAAATAAAATTATGAATCTGTATTAAATTATAATCTTCATAATAACATTAATGTTATGCTCTACAGGGATCAGAACAAATACAAGGAAGCTGCCAGTCTCCTTAATGATGCATTGGCCATCCGTGAGAAGACACTAGGCATGGACCATCCAGCAGTATGTACTGTTTGAAGATGTAATATGATACTGTTATAGTTTGTTTTTCTTTTTTTTTATTTTTTTTATTTGGAAAGTCAATAATGTCAAACATGCGATCTATATACATTAGATCCCTTTCCTTGAGTTTATGTTTGTGTTTGTAGGTGGCAGCTACTCTGAATAATCTGGCTGTGTTGTATGGAAAAAGGGGGAAGTATAAAGAGGCAGAGCCGCTGTGTAAAAGAGCTCTGGAGATCAGAGAAAAGGTACAGCTGCAAGATCAGATCATGATCAGATCACCTGTACATTAGCATTCAAAAGCTTGCGGCCAGTAAGATTTCTTTTTGAAAGAAAATACATTTATTTAACAAGGATGCATTAAAGTGATCAAAAGTGATATACATTACATTTGTAAAAAAAAAAAAAAAATCGGTTTCAAATAACTTGCTGAAAAAATATTGTGTATTGCACAAAAATACTAAGTAGCACAACTGTTTTCAACATTGATAATAAGAAGAAATTTTTCTTGAGTAGCAAATCATCTATTGTAATAATGGTTTTATAATGACTTTATCCTTATCCAGTAAATCAAGAACTACTGGAAAAGTCATGGAGCCTTTAAATATTGCTGTGGCCTTGGAGTCAAAAAGGTTGAGAACCACTGGCTTAGTCTAAATATCTTGCCTATCGTTGTTTATTGACAGGTGCTTGGGACTGATCACCCCGATGTAGCCAAACAGCTGAATAACTTAGCCCTCCTATGCCAGAACCAGGGCAAATACCAGGAGGTGGAGCAGTACTATGAACGTGCGCTGCACATTTACCAGAACCAGCTGGGTCCAGACGATGCCAACGTGGCCAAGACCAAGAATAACCTGGTCAGGATCGTGTTTTAATAATGATGGTAGTAGTTTATTATGCATGCTATATAATATACTATTCATGTGCTCTTCAGGCCTCCTGTTACCTCAAGCAGGGCAAGTACAGGCAAGCTGAGGCTCTTTATAAAGAGATTCTGACTCGTGCTCATGAGAAGGAGTTCGGCTCAGTGGAGGGTGAAGTGAATTTTCTATATACAATAGTTTGACCTACTAAACTATCCAACAGTAAATTAATATTTTCACATCTATAAAGGGGATGGACGGCCAGTTTGGATACATACAGAGGAGGGAAGCTCAAGGCAGGTATGTTTCTGATCCAAATGTGTATGTTTTATGAGCTGGAGGAGCTTTTTAATGTACTTTTTCTTCTGTGTGTGCACTGTAGGATGGTCTGGGAAGTCTGAAGCGCAGTGGATCGTTTACCAAGCTCCGGGAATCCATAAGACGAAGCAGCGAAAAACTTGTTCAGAAACTGAAAGGAGTTGGAACACAGGAAACAGCCCCTCGAGCTGCTGGGTAATGATATTGTGCTTATAGTTCAGCTCTCGTCACTTTTTGTGTAGAAGAGAGCAGTATTTTTAACTACTCGTTTGTTTTTAAACAGGATGAAGAGAGCCAATTCTCTAAATGTTCTTAATGTGAGTCTCAAAGAGAGTCAAGAGGCTGCTGTGGTAAGTCTTTGCTTTCAAATTTGCTCAAGTATCTTACATTCACCAAGGCTGCATTTATTTGATCATTTATTTTGATACAGTAAAATTTGATATTGTGAAACAACTGAAAATGTTTTCTATTTGAATATATTTTAAAATGTAATCTCTGATGGCAAAGCTGAATTTTCAGAAATCAATCTAATATGATGATTTGGTGCTCACAACAAATTTCTTATTATTATCAATGTTGAAAACAGTTGTACTGCTTAATATTTTTGTGGAAACTGATATTTGGGTTTCTTCAGGATTCTTTGATTAAAAGTGACAGTGAAGACATAATGTAACAAAAGATTTGTATTTCAAATAAAGGCTGTTCTTTTGAACTTTCTATTAATCAATTTAATGTATCCTTGCTGAATACAATTATTTTCTTCACTTTTGAAGGGTGGTGAATAATTTTACAGTAAGCAGGAATTAGTTAGAGATTGATTAACAGATAATGAAAGTCTATTTTGTCTTTTCAGAAGTCCAAGAGGCTGACAGACTCACGGGGTCTGAGTTCCAGCACGCAGAGTTTAGCCCGCCGCGCGTCTCTAAGCGGTGAGACAGCTAACTTTCAGACAAGCCATATGACATCAGGACTCTGGGGCAATGCACACATCTGACTGGTCTGTAATAACTGCAAAGATTATATTTGACAATAATATGAGGACTAGTACGTGACGATGAATGCAGGCCTCCATGAGACTCACACTTTATAGCAGTCTGTTAAAGTGCTCCTAGAAAAGGAAAGCACACTTTGGCTTTACGAAAATATTTTTTACACCGTGTAAAAATCAGTTTAATCTACTTTAAAAGCCAGTTGTAATATAAAATGTCAGAAATTTATAATTTATTACATTTCAAAGATAATCAAGATGTTTGATAATCAGACTATCCTATATTACAGACAGGGTGCAGGTTTTTTTCATTGAAAGTGCTGTCACATCTTTTTTGCTCAGCAGATTTTTGCAGGCAAAAACTAGTCATTTAAATAGGGATCCATGCATGCAGGAGTTTCGTGTGAGGACAAAAAAAGCTCCCCACTCAGGTTTCACTCATGTTCAGGTTGGTCGCCACGTTGACCAACAGGAAGCTTGTGTTGTGAAAGTCTCTATTTTATGAGCATAATTCATTGATTTTGCTAATGTTAATGCACCTCAACAGTTTACTTAGAATATTGGAGCAATATGTGACAGATTCCATGTCCTCACACAGACATGCAAAAGAATTATAATATTGGAACTGAACAATTTGCACCTTAAATCTTCACTTCTAAATGCACTTAACTCAATGAATTGTAATCCATGATGTTACATTCCAAGATGCATGTAAGGTATGCTGTTGTACGTGCTAATTTGTATGTTTCTGAGTTAATATCAACCAATTGTGGTACGACTTGTGCCTATAAAATAAGGGACTTCTGATTTTTCAATTTCAAGCACATGTTGTACTTTATATATTCACATGCTGTGCTATTGCTTTAGTTTAAGTTCTTTTTATCAATAGGCAGGATTTTATATTAGCAGAATTTCAGGGTACTAATACAAGGTATGTGACTTGAATCTAGCTAGTGGATGTAGTTACTGAGAGGTTAGGCATCAATGAGCAGTTACATAATCTAAACCGCTGTACATGTTATATTGTTGAATCATGTTACATATTCCACGAGCTTAGGCAATATATTTATATACTGAATGTTGCTGATGAACCAAATAAAATTGTTCTACCTCTGTTAAAATCAAAAAGTGTTTTCAGATAATTAGGTGCTTGACAGCTGATATGGACCAATCAATAGCTGGTATCCAACTCCTGCCGTCCTTCAGTTGTTTCCCCTTAATTGAGTGTGCTTGTGTGCCCTCTACAGCTGCTTTTGAGACAGCATGTTTCTCTTCAAACAGTAAAGAACGACACTGGCTAAAAAAACAGCATTTATTAATGCTTCTCTGGGATTGTTGTAGAAAACACCATATTAAAGAATCATTAGAAAAAAAAACACATATTTACATATCTGCCAGACTTTGTTCACTTTGAGACTTCAGGCTTGTTGAGCGATCTGAGCAATTTTCTGAAGCATGTCCTCAGACTGCAGTTGTTCCAGGGTCAGCAGAGACAGACCCAACTGATCCTCCTGCCACACAAACATGACACAAAGACTCTTCATTCAACATCAATGAGAACATGCACCTCACAACCTCATCCCTGCAAACGTATCATTGTGCTCTCTCTGCTTTTGGTTTTGTTTTAGAAAGAATTGAA
Organism: Cyprinus carpio; assembly: GCF_018340385.1. Lineage (NCBI taxonomy): Eukaryota > Metazoa > Chordata > Actinopteri > Cypriniformes > Cyprinidae > Cyprinus > Cyprinus carpio. The sequence goes on from NC_056586.1 coordinate 15,377,386, forward strand.
CTCTAAACTGACTGAATGAACACACACTAAGCATGAGAGGTTTAGATGACTGAACAGGCTGAGGAAGGTTAATGTTGACCTTACCCGTCTGAAGGGCTGGGCCATCTGTCGAAGAAAGTGCTTGCTTAACTGCACAGTCTCATCAATGGTCAGATTCAGGCTTCCATCTGTAAGGTGTTCCTGGATCCAGCGGGGCAGCTTTCCTCGCTTATCCACTCGTGCGTAACGCTGAGGGAAACACATCAATTAAACAACTAAGAAAAAAAATAATAATCATGCTACCTTCTCACTAGTTTATTTACCTTGTCTGCAAAGATCATCAGGCCGTAGTCTGTTTTGCCTCGAATGGCTCTGCCCACACACTGAGCCGCATGGCGCATCGCATCAAACGTCAGAAAGTCATTTTCCCGGATTTGAAATTGGTCTCTGAGGTATTCCAGCCGTGCCTAATAACAAAACAAAAAAAAAGGACAGGTCAGGGTATTTTTATTAATTACAAAATGAATTAGAAATCTTCAAAATTAGAATCTGGGAGAAACAGCTCTACAAACCTTGAGGATTCGGCTCTGGGTATAAACATATGGCACTCCAAACATGATAACGGCACGACCATAATGATGAACTGGTGGTTGAAAAGAAAAACTGATGAACAAACGTTTACACTTGATTCTTTTAAAGAATTTGATGATTAAAACAGGGTTTCTGCAGGTACATTTTTTAAGACTGATAAAGACTAGGCAAAGAAAATTTAAGGAATAAATGGAAGGAGACAAATGAATTCATCAAAATTAAGTTCGATTAAAACAAGAAAAATTATCTGCCAAAGGGTCAGAAAGATCAATTTAATTCAAAGGGAAAACAAGATTATTTTTCTGACCCCATTAGCAGATATTTTGTTTTTGCTTAGCACCTATTAGTCTTCATTTTGCATCTCTAGTAAATTTATCTTGATTTAAGCATCTTTAGATATTTGTACTGGGGAAAAAAAAGACTAAAGTACTGAGGAAGATATACATTTTTTGCAGTGCATGCAACATTTAATGCCATGACTTTATGAATGTAACACTTTCTGCTCCTATTTAAGACCTTTCTAAGGCCTTAATTTATGGAAGGGCGAATTAATACTTTTTAAGACCTGTAGAAAATCTGTATAAAGACCTGTAGAAAATCTGTATCTGTATAAACTTTGCAAAAAATTAAAGGGACTAGTATGCACCAAAGTCAATGCCCTCTGACACTTTCCCTCTTGCCACTGAAAGCAGAATTGCTCCTCTGCCGTTCTCACAGGCCTGAAAGTGAAAGATAACAAAAGTGATTACTTTCATACAGGGCACCTAAAATAAAGCCACATTACACAACACGATTAAAGAAAACAGGATTAGGGAGCATTAAAAACCCAATGTTTATTGACCTCTTGATACTTCTCCAGGGCCATGCTGGTCTCAGCTGCATCCTGGGTTTCTATGAAATGTTTCTTTGGATGTTCTCTAAGATGCCCTACAAATCCAGCAAGAGAATTAGTTATGCTTATCTTACAAGCACTTTCAATGATCTGAGAAAGAATCAAATGTGCATACCTGTTCATACCATGAGGCCACAATGTTCTCCATGTAAATGTAGCTTGTGAAAAATGCAACGATTCCAGCAGGGACAATGGCAGACATTTCCAGCAGCAGGTTTCCATAGTTCCGGATCACAGCTATGGGATGTATTTTAAATAAAAGAGTTACCTTTTTACTGCACTCGGAAAATAAGTCAGTAATATAACCAAAATCACAAAACAACTTACCAAAGTCTTCTCTGGTCTCAAACTTGGAGGTCATCGCTACCTGATCATTCCCTCAGCCAACAATCTGAAAGTTGGGAAAAATAATATTGTCTGAACTGGTAAAAAAAAAAAAAAAATCAAGAAATACAATATTGTTATTATTGAAGGAAATACAGTTCTTAAAACTTCTACAATCACAAAATGAATTGTGGTTAATACATTTATTATATCAATACTCTCAGTTAATAAAAAAGAACAAGCAACTTTGTCAGCAGAAATATCAAAAAATATTTTTTGCCTATATGCCAGTACTGTGTCAGACAAGCCTCTGAGTCAAAAAGACTGAAAACCACTGATTTAATGTGTCTTTAAAAGATACCAGTCCAGCATATCTTCATTCAAAACTGTAATATGTAAATATTTGCATAATTGCTTTTTTCAAATTGTAAACTACACACAGTCATAACTCACAAGAGGGCACAGGCAGGTTCGTGCCAGTGTCATGGTGAAAGATGCCATAGTGACTGGGCGGAAATCAAGGATGCGTGGGTAGATGTCCAGCGGAGAGAGTGTCTATTTAGAGAGAGAATCAACAATGCTCTTAAATCAAATAATTGCGAACTCAAAATAGTGAAGCTTCTAAAACAAATAACTGCAGAAGATTGAACTAATATTTGTATTTCGCAACAAAACTAGATGTGTAGACTACTGATGCTGAATGAAAGGTTCCCCATTTTAAACCAATTAACAAGCTAAAGCAAACCCATTTTAAATGCGACTTGCACACTTAAGGTGAAAGTGGAGTGTGTCTTACACAGATGGCATGAGTGTTACAGAGGGATTATAATGAAGAGATTAGTGAGCAGGGTGTAATCTAATATTCATGGAAAGATTGGGCATATGGATTGAGGAGCGCAGCTTACCCCTGATGTGATAATGACTGATTGAAAGCGCCCAAACACTGGCTTTATGGCGATAGAGGGGTCCATGCAACTGCACAGAAATAAATCCAGAGTTAGTGATGAAGACATTTCATAGAAAACATGACAAATTGTATTAGAGCATAATTAATGTACCTGAAGTGAAGAACAGGATTCGCTATTGTTGGCGTTCTGTCTTCAAAGGGCTCAATGATGATGGTGAAGCCTAAAAGAGAATGATAACACATAAAAACTCACTTTTGCTGGAAATCATTATTAGATTGAGAAGAGTTTGAGATATTAGTGGTGTTTCAGTGTGGTCACATACATTTCACGGGCCTAAAAAGGACAACGGCATCCAATTTGAACCCAATGCAAAATTGTTTGCCCTTACGCAAAATTCCCAGTCACATGGATTCTCTTTGGAATTACTGGATTTCTCTTGTGCATATTTATAGAACAATATTTAATGTGACCACAGCTTTATGGTGGGAGGAGGGCAGGACGAGGCTTTGTTACCTTTGCTGTAGGTGCTGACAAGTGTGGCAAAGTGTGAGATCAGGGTAACGGCTGAGAAGTCAGCAATGTCTGCAATCTCCAGCGTCCTCAGCAGTGATCGCAGCCTCTCGGCACAAAATCTGGAAGTGGATTAAATATACATTTAGACTGGGGTGAATATGTTGCTTTATTACTTATTAATGACCATCAGTACTTCCAGTATGAGACGGCTTTCTTTTACTCACCTCAGGGGTTTGCGGTCAATGCAGACCTTCTCATAGATGTCTTTGAGGAACTGAGGAGCGCTCTCCTGCACCACATGATGGATCCGCAAACGTGCCTTCAGGTACTCGAGAAAGCGCTTCATAAAGCCCCTAAAGTGCTCTGCAGTGCGGATGCTGCCAGGTACAGCCTCTGTAGTGAGAGTCACACATGTCAAATATATTTGGATACTTAAAACAAACTTCATTAACAAAAATATTGAAACAAATGGGATTTAAAAAAAATTTAAGAAAAATTTTCACAAAAGTAGTCTGTTAGGTTTCATATCATAGAACAGACATTGTATTTTTATTGTTCAATCAAGACATTTTCTGGTTGTCAAACAGGGAGGATGACTTTATACATCAGCTGTAATTGACCTTGGGTCCAGCTGGTTGTAAACCATCACCAAAATGTCTCAGTTAAGTTACTTTTGAGAAATATGACGTGTTTGCAGATGGTACTTGGTTTGATATCTTGTATTTATTGCAAAGACAGACATTTTTGTGACTTAAGTCCAAATACTTTAGAGCTTGTTGTAGATAATAAAAGTGACCTTGGAGGATTTCATCTGGCAGAACTGGGTTGGACAGATACACGTCAGTTTCTCTGGCAACATTTGCTTCTTTAAGACCTTCAACTAATCTCCTGTATTCTTCTCGCAGTTTGGCAGCATCTGTTTCTTTAATTCTTTAAAAGAACACAAACCGAATACAGGAAATTAAAGGCATTCCTCATGTAGTAATAAATTAAAATACTAATGAATTCACTCTCGTAATGTTGACGCTCATGGAATCAATACACACATTATCTTAAAGAAACAATATCAGCTTAAATAACCGTGATCTGTCTACATGATATGGGTGACCGTGACAAGCTCTGTGATTTTCTACTGACCGATGTTGTGAGCCTCGTCAAACACAACTACAGATTTCTTTGCAAGCTCTTTCGAGACCAGGTCTGCAATTTTTGGATCTAGTAAGTAATGGTAGCTGTACACTACAATGTTTGCGTGAAGAATCTGAAAGAAAAAACATGAAATCAACAACAATGAATTGCATGCACAGCAAACATCCACCATACTAAATCTAGCAAAGTACTCACTGCATAACGTGCCAGGAAGTATGGACACCAGCCTTTTCTACGACCAAAGTCCTTCAGATCATCCAAGTTATATATACCAGGCGCAATGGGCACCTGTCTGCCTACTGCATCAAATTCCTGCATACAGGGAAACAATTGATTTAATGTTAGTTAAATATTTGATTTACAATTATATTTGAATTAAATGTGTTTTATATTTTTTTTTAATATTGTGATCAAAGCAAATTACAATTTGAAAAAAAAAAAATGTTTCATATACTTAAATACAATAAAACATATTGTAACTCCTTGCATTCAGGACACCAAAAAGGTGACTTAGGACACAATTACACATATTGTGCTGGCATTGTGAAGGGAAAAAAGTAAATTAAAGCCAAAAAAAGCTTCATACTTCATAGAATGGCAGACAGGTTGACTTGGATTACTGTGATGCTGAGCTCGAATATAGGATGCTGTCAGACTGTGACACTTTCCATCTACTTCTTTTCCAAACCGTAGGGAGCTCACCTGTAATCACACATTCACTTCCACTTAATGAGTTCACCTGCACAAAAAACCACTGAAACCACACACAAAGCTTCTACCTCTGGATGAATGCACAGATTTTTCCGTGAAGAAAGTACCAGTGCAAGGAAGTCATTTTTCGCTTCTGTTTGCTTTGTATAATAATCCATTAGTTTCCTTAGCTCCTCCACAACCTGACAGGAGAACAGAGAGGTTACAGAAAAGACATATTTTCATATCTGAAAAGCAATTTCAAATTAAGTAATGAATTATGCAGTGTATAATATTGAATACCTTCTCTATCTCAGGCACAGTGCGAGAACAGTAGACAAGCTTTGTGACTTCTAAAGGGTAAGCCTGCAAGAAATGAAAATATAAATCAAATTACATGCAGTTATCAGACTGTCATTATAGTGAAGTTTCAAATTATGTAACACGGTCATTCAGAAATCCCTCACCTTCTGGTAAGCAATGATGAGTGAAAGAAGAGAAATAGTTTTTCCTGTTCCTGAGGGCATCTCGAGAACTCCATGACCCTTTGCAAATATAATAAAAGTGGGAAACAGATAGATAGACAGATAGATATTATCCATTTCTTTGGGGTTTTAAATTACTTTTAACCTTTACTATGTAACCATGTTGTCTCTCAATTAATATAAGACTATAAAAACTGCATGCATGATTGACTGAACTTTATTATTCTCCAATGTGGAAATTTTATAAATAATAATAAATAAATTATAATAATAATAATTCTAACATAAGATGCTTACACTTATTTAATAGCATTCAATATCCTAACTGTTACTGGTATAATTAAAGAAAAAAATAATAATTCTACACAAATTAAAATAAAATGCCGTTTAAACCAGATATAGCACATTACATTGTGTGATAGTTTTGGCCTGGAGTGAAATGTCATGTCAGCTACCCATATTGTTAACATGTTACATATATGACAATATTGGCTTAATGAATGGATTCTAACACACCTTTGCATCCAGCGTCCTCTTCAGCTCAAGCATGTACGAGTATTGTTCAGGATAAATGTAGTCATACGGAAAGTAGACTAATAACCCGTCGATATTCAGCCTGAATGGATATAATGGAAACTTCTGGTCACTAAACAACGGTGAGCAGTATTACCTGCACATTTGCAGCAGTGCTACTAACTTAGTCCACATATTGACATTTTACCGTTTTACTCACTTCATGTTTGCTGTACTTATACTTTACAGCACTAGCGTGTTTCTCGAAGTCAGTTTTCTATGGTTTCGAATATTTATATAGCTGTACATTTAACTGTCATGTGAATTACATAACGAGCTTCTATCGATTTATACAGGCGTTTTTAGTAGCACGAAAATATGTCGCAACCAATGTGCGTCAGGTATTTTGCTTCTGTGATTGGTTGTTCCGCTTGAAAACCCTCCCCAGTCTGACAGCTTATTGGATGATACGCATGTCAATTCAACTTTTAGCGGAAGAACATTTCGAGCCATCGGGGTTAGACCACAGTGTTAGACCTAAATAATCGAGAAGAAGATCGAACTAAACTTTCAAACAAAATAAATGCATAAATAAAAAATAACAACAATAATAAAATATTCATATATTCTGCATGACAGGTTATACTTTCCTACCATCAGTTATTTTAAAGAGTGTAGTGTAAATATTTAAAATAATAAATAAGAATCATTTTAATTTAAATAATAGTTTTACAAAATTTTGTAAATAAGTGTATTTTCTATTAAATAATTATTATTTTTATTTTTGAGTATATAATAAACATTACATTTTTAATAATACAAGAAAGAAAGATAGGACAGAAAGAAAGAAAATATTTTATTATTAAAACAGCTGAAGCATGTATTTATATAATATTTTATTTACATGAACATTTTATTTCATATATATCAATGCAATAAAATAAACTGTAAATTATATCCCAACAAAGATAAACCTTTACAAAGTGGTTTTCTTTGTACTCAAAGCAGGGAAAATAATTATCTCTTAGATCTCATGTTTTACATATCTGCATAAGATGTTTACTCCGATGGAAGTAAATCAAAACTCAGTTTTGGGACATTACTTGATAATATTCACCTACATTGGCTAAAAATGATACTTTCCGAACTTTATGCAAAATGTTTGACATTTTCAAGAGAAATTTACTACATAGCCCAAATCCCAATTCATTTCCCTGCAAAGCATAGCTTAATAAGTAATAGCAAATATAAAAATGAACAAATTGCTAGTGCTTAATTTTTTTACATGACCAAATGATGTAAAAATGACCAAATGAGCAAAACCCAGCAAAACACTGCTCTTGTAATGTTAAACATTAACACATTATGTTATGACCGGATCACCTTATTGAAAATGAAAAGATCGATCGACTGTCTTTTTAAGAGTTGAAGCTGTAATGATTATTGCCTGTTTGTTATAATTACATGTGGATAAAAATGTGTCATAACTCTACAGCATCTGTGGCACGACCAGCTATTGCTCTTTCATCCCAGTTCTTTCACTGTGCTTTGAAACAGGCAAAATAACATAGACTGGCTGAGCTGACACCTATATTACAGTATCTGAAAGAGTGCCCTTATATCTCATGTCTTTCTTCCACACTCTTATAACGGTCCATGATCCTAAGAACATCCTCCAAAATGGACGGTCCCAGGTCCAGGTCCAAACCCATTAGCGACTCAGAGCGTGACATGCTGGGTGAGACAGCTGGAGATTCACAGTGTTCGCTCCGCAGGTCCTCATTACTGAGCCCTGCATCAGAGTCCAGACTCAAGCCTCGCTTCGGGTCCAGTGGACCGCAGCCTTCCGACATGGAGTCATCCGAGGAAGCCTCGGATAAGGAGCCCGTGGAAGGCACCAGGTGCGGCAGGACCGGGATCGAGGCGGAGAGAGTGAGGTCACGGCAGGGATCCCTGTGCTTCCCAATCCCTTCCTCACACACAGACATGGAGCGCTTCTGCATTAGACTGTGATGGTGATTCTGCTGCTGATGAGCAGGGGACGGCTGCTCGTCTAAATGCAGACGGGGTGGTTTAGGAGGAGGTTGCACAGGCGCAATGAATACCGGCATGGAGATGGTGGTTTTGAGGAGAGAATTGTGATGAGAATTATGACTGCGATGGTAAGTGTGGCTCTTGCTGTTCACATCTAAGATCTCATCCATTCTTCTGTCAATGCTGTGAGAACGAGAGCTGGGCGCTTGAGTGAGGGCTGGAAGCATGTCGAGTTTGCCTTGCAAGAATCCCACATCACCAAACATGTCCCCTTCTCCTTCAGGCCCAACATGGGCACTGTGACGCACATCACCCAGCGGCGGGCTTATCATGTCTCCTGAAAGAACGTCCCGTATTTTCTGCTTCTTGCCTCGCTTTGGTGTGGACGTCTTTAAGTACATGGGTGTCTTAGCTGGCATTCTGTTTCCCAGTATTTTGTGTCAAATGTGTAATGATGATTGTTGCACAAATGAGAGGAAACTAGTCCTCAGTCTGATATAAGCTCTTTCATACGTTCCGGTTGGTTTGTCTCCTTTATTTCACTTTTAAACTTCCTGACAGCAGCTGGAAGCGACGTACTTTATGTCTGAAACTCTTCAGAAGCTTCTGGAATGTATCATCACAACAGCAGATCTGAGGAACAAACAGGGAGAAGAAAGATTTACAACCTGTCAAACTCAAGAGTGGGGTAGAATTTCAAAGGAACACAAAGAAAAGCACATGTTTACTGTGCAATTTGAACAGTGAAGAAAACAACTCTGTTTTCTTTTCCCCTGAGCAGAGATTTTCTCTCCAGTCTTTGCAGCTACTTACCAATAAATTAAAAAGCCTCAGAAAGTTCACTCTTTCCACGATCCATGTTGCTGGATTTTGTGGTTTGTTTGGAGTTTCATAAGATATAATAGCAAGGATGTTGTTTGCATGCATGCCTTTATGAGTATATTATGAAAGTGCCTCAGAACGTTATTGGCAGTAGAGAACGAGATTACAAATCCGCACTTCTGTTCTCCTTTGAAATCCAGCCATTAAATTACATTGGTTTGGAGGTGACGCAACAGAATAACAGTAAAGTTTTATTATTTACTTCAAGTGTCTCTGAGATATATAAACATTTATTAAATTACATCCACACTGACATACAGTTACGCAAGGAATTCTGGGCCCTGTGCACTGAATTTGCTATGGGGCCCCCTCAAAACTTATTTTCTCCGACATCCATTTGATAAGAAAATAAGGGAGAGTACAGCATGGACAGCATCAAAGTGGTTATTTTTACTTCACCCAGAAGACCGAAGTTAATTATGCTGTCACTGGCACAGCAAGTAAAACTGTTATTGTTTCTCTATGACTGTTGCTGAGATTTATTGGCCTGTGACACAGCTGAGAAAACATGCTAGTAAAAAAGAAAGACAAAAATATATATCGAACGTTTAAAAGATGTTTGTTCCGTCAATGGAGAGAAAAAGTGATGTAAGGCGTAAAAAGATGTCTTATATGACATCTGTCCTCGCGACCTTCAGAAAATCACTTGGACGATTTACACTAACACACTATTATGTAATGGTTAAACACTGTTAGTCCTTGAGATCAGTCAATTCCAGCCGATTTCCCTTGTAAACCACATGGTGTCATTGCTTTAACACAGCTGAGACTTCAGTCTGCACCCACCATGAAAGTGTATAGAAAGTGGGAAGCTTGGTTATTTATCAGGTTATTATTATAGTTTATCAAGGTTTCAGTCATTCACATTATTCTCTAATTTAATTAATATATATACAAAAAACTATGCAATTTTAAATAAAGATATATATATATATATATATATATATATATATATATATATATATATATATATATTTATTTAAAATTGCAGAGTTTTTTGTATATATATTAATTAAATTAGAGAATAATGTGAATGACTGAAACCTTGATTAACTATAATAATTAATTGCTTTTACAGTCACCAAAACCCTGATTTGTGCAATGAAAATCCATATGACGATACAGTTTCAGAAATATAAAAATTTTCCTTAAGCACACTGTTTTGGTTAACTTATAATAATGTCTGTCATTTCTTCTAGATTTTAAGTTCTGAGTTCAGTTTCCGTCACTAGAAATGAAATTAAAAGTTGTCAAAAAAAAAAAGTGTAATAAATGCTTTACTGAAACATTCAAGAGGCAAAGTATTTTTGTTTTTTCTTACAAATGACAATGTATCAGATTCAACAAGTAATCACTAGACTACAAGGCTCATCTCAAAAGACAAGTCTCAGCACCGACGAAGTTCGAGTAGTTGAGATTTAAATTATAATATTCAAAACTACAGGTAAAAGTATCTGTACTTGCCTGTGATATCTGCGTTGAAATCACTCGTTTGTTCTGGTAGGTTATTCCGGGGTGTTAGTGGATAAGCTGTTCTGAGCGCGCGTTCTCGGCTTAAGCGCGCTGAAGCTGAGGGTGACGAGCTGCAGAAGGGCAGGGACGGGGGCGTGCGCGCATGATGCAAGTGAATGAGAAAATCTTTGGCAGGAGGACGCCTTAAGTGGGTTTTGTACCATAGGGTTTGCACACACACTAAAAGATTTATACGGCGTCTATGTGTTTTAAATGTTAAAGTGCGCACTTATATATAGGAACAGGCACCGTTTGTGCTCGCTTCCTCTCCTCAGTTATCTATTTGTGATTAAAGGGACAGTTCATTAAAAAAAAAAAGTAAAACATTTTCTAATCATGTACTCATCTTATATCTTTGAAATAAGATATATTATGGCTTTTGTCATCTGTTGAACATAAAATACATTATTTAAAAAAAATAATGTCCAACCTGTGCTCTTTTGAATGAATTAAAGTAAATGGTGAACAGGGATGTGAAACACAAGCTTTAGTCAACAGTTACCGTCTGTTTCTTACACAAGGACTTTGAATACAGTGTACATGTAGTAGACAGTTTTAATGATTTTTTTTGTTTGTTTTTTTATGGTGTTTTGTTGTCCTTTTTGAAGCTTGACAGCCCCTGTCCCCATCCCTTTGCATTATATGAAAGAGAGCAGCTCAGACATTCTGTTAAATTTCTCCCTTTGGTGTTCTATGGAAGAACCAAAGTTGGATAGATTTGGAATGACATGACAATGACTAAATGATGACAGAATTTTCATTTAGTTTTGAATAATTCTTCTACCTTCAGATCAACATAGCCAGTAATTAGCAGTGTCTTTTCCCATGCTGATGCTACATTGACTCATGGGATAGACAAGCCCTACCCTGGTGTAGGTCTGTCTCATAATCTTAAAACAAGGTTGCATAAGCACAGAAACAATGTTGTAATTTCCCTTTACTGGTAACAAAAAAACTACCACTAATCATTTTCAATAATAAGTAGTATAACAAATAACATACATGTACATATGCATTAAATGTTTATCAAATACTTATTATTGTAAGTTCAATTAAATGTAAAAATGTTTTGCAAAAAAAAAAAAAAATACTTTGTGCATATAACTGGTTTTTATGTATTTTTAAGTTAAATGTGTTATTTAATGTTGCTAGTAATATTATTTTTATAATAAAAATTGAAAGTTAAAAAAAAATAGAATAATTATGTATCACCTTTCCAAAGAAGCGGATGATTGAATGTGACGTGTTGTTGACTTTTAAACAGGGATAAGTCTCTGTGTGACAGTCAGCCAGATTATCAATACACCTGAAGATAAAAATGCAGATGTGAGCACCTATAAAAATGTTGAAAACAGCAAAAAGAACCAACTTTTATTAAACTAATTTTCTCCAAATTATAAACATTTGTTTGACATAGTCACTAGGACTATGAGCCAGGCTGATCTCAGACTACAAATATGCATACAAGGCCCTTTCAAACCATCCTTTAAAACAGGTTTCTGTTTTATGGCTCTGTGGGTTTAAGCTCTAGTTAATGTTAAAATCAGCGACTACCTCTGGAATTATTATCAGACTTCCAAAATTCACAGACCTGACATTCATAACTTTAACACACATTCAACACACCGCAGTCTAACCCATTTTTTAGGTTCAGTATTCAGTGTGTTGGATTAAGCCTTCCAAGCTTTTCCTGTAAATTTCAACATGATTTCACTTGATGTATCATAGTGATGACCCACTTGACTGAATACGTTTCATAATGTCTCATTATCTGTGTGAAAAAGTTATTTAGACTATGATTCAGTGACCTAGAAATTCCCCTTTCTCCACTGACAGACAAAACTATAATGGCATTAATACTTCTGTGGCATTTTGTGCAACTTGGGAGTCTTCAGTAAGGTCACATATATTCTCCTCTTGGAAGATCCAGTGTCTGTTCTGGTTGAATTAATCAGTGGTTTAGCACTGGAGGGTTCAGTTGCTGGTCAGCTTTGACGCAAAGGGCCAGAATGAACCCTTGGGTCAAGCAGCACCGCCTTCTGCGAAGCCCTCTCAAGTCATCAATCCATCAAAGATGTTACTGTGTATATTGTATGAATGGGCAGTAAATGGGGAATGCTGAATGTGATACCAGTTTTGCAGGACAATTGGCTAGCTAAGTGACCTTACTAGCAGGAATTCTGGGAATTTGGAGATATGACATGTGGTTTGCATTAGTGCTCTGAGTGTTTTCACAGTGTTCAGAGCACAGGCCTGACAGAAGGCATTCTGGGAGGATGACACACTAAGCTGAGATGGAAAAAGAGCTCTAATTCCACTTTGAAATCACACTGGACTCAGACAATCGTGACTTTTACTGTTGTGTGGCATATTTTGGACATTTTTATTGGACATTTTTGTATATTATAGCCCTTATTTTAATCTATCTGTAGAAAAAATAACATGATAAGCTTGATTAAGCCTATTAATTACTAACAGACAGATTGGAGTAATTGGAGTTCAAAAGGTGGAAGGATATTGTTAAATCCTGCATGCCATAAACATAACCGGACAGAACTGAAACAGTTTTACACTAGTTTAGACACACTAGGCCACAGAAGAACAGGCCTCACAACTGAGCCTGGTTTCTCCTAAGGTTTTTTCTTTTCTCCATTTCTGTCACCGATGGAGTTTTGTTTCCTTGCCACTGTTGCCTTTGGCTTGCTTAGTTGGGGACACAATTTCTGGAAATATTGTTGACTTGATTGCACAGACACTATTTGAAGAGAACTGAGCTGGATGAAGACATCACTGAATCAACTTTAACTGAAAAATTGACTGTTTTCTATTGTCCTTTTGCATTATCAGTACACATTTATTTTATTTTTTTCTGTTTAACAATGCAAAGCTACTTTGACACAATCTGTATTGTATAAAGTGCTATATAAATAAAGGTGACTTGTCTTAACTTGACTAGGTTTCCATTCATGGTCTATTTAGTCTCTGCTCCCCACAAGGACACATTGCTGCCAGTGTGGCCAGTGATTACTATATAAGATAAGAAAACAATACAAAGGACTGAAATAGAACAAAGAGTGATGAATAAAATATTTATATATTTATCTTAAGCCCAGTCTGAAATAGCTTACTTCAGTTTCATTGACATGTCAGAAAATCGGTGTGATTTACTACAGCAGTTTAAAGAGAGCAGAGTTTGGAAAAGACACTGAAGCTCAGCAGGAACAGAAATAAACAGAGCATATGACCCATTTAGTGCAGATAGTTCCCAGAGGGCCGAGGGGCTGCTGTGGGAACTCAGTAGACTATGTTTGAATTGACTGCAGTAATTATCATTAAGCAGCTCATTCACACAAAGACAAAGGTAATGCAAGTTGAGTTGAAATTGAAATTTGCTTAATTAGCATAAAATGTGTGATTTTATGCTATTCAAAATGCATTACAAATTAAAATCATACAGACAATGACTTATGATATGATTTCTGAATAAAAAACAACTTTTACATGTGGGGGGGGGGGGGGTATAATAAAAATGTATAGATAGTGTAACTGTTTGAAAAAACAAAACAAAACATAATAATAATGATAATAAATATTGGCACAAATTATTTCTTTAAAAAAAATAAAAAAGCAGTGAAACGTGAATATTTACAAACCTTTTGCCCACCCATTCAAAATCAATGTAGCATATCCACAGCTATATACAGTATGTCACATGACAAAAAATTATTCAACACAGTGGACCCTTTTAATGGACTTTTAGTTTTAAACCATCATGAATATATTTCTGGGTCAAAAAAAAAAAAATGGAGTAATTTTATTAGAAAGGTTATTTATTTTATGAAAATAAAATTTGCAACTTTTAAACTTTGTTTGAAATTTTAAATATTTATTAGTATTTTAGTACATTTAACTTGCTTAAAGGATCAACCAAACCAAAATGTTTTTTCTTTTACAGATTAATACAGTACCACAATTTTTCTGTGAAGTGAAATTGTACATTTACATGGCTTGGTAAAAAAAAGAAAAATAAAAAAAAAGAAATGACCGCAGATAAACTGCATTTCGTAATTGTGGTGTTTTTGGATTTCAAACTTTAAAGCAAAGGACTTTGAAAAAAATCCAGGCTATTTTTGTAACAACCAGAGAAATATTTTACATAACAATCTATTTTAATATGTTATTTCCCCTTTATCCAAACCAGTGGAATAGGAAGAAAGTGTTTAGAGTGAGAAGGAAGGCTCCACTCATTCAGTCAATGAATTTCCCTGTCTGTTTTTTTCCAAAGGAAGCCAGTTTTGTTTTTGAGGTCTCTTAAGCAGACATCTCACTCCCGCTCCAGTGCCTGGCTCAGATCAGTCTTCCCAAGAAAAATGAGGCTGGGTGGAATTCCTCAAAAAGGGCAGGAAATAGGGTGGAGGTGACCAAAGAGGTTGCAGTTGTGTCCACATGGGAATCACAAACATGACGGCTGTAGAAATTCAGCATGAGGTTGACTTTATCTCCTAAAGAGTTCGAGATTGAGAGCAGGGCTTCCAGTTAAAGTAAAACTAAAAATAGGCTGATAGTAAAATCTTTTTATTAGTAGCAGTCTCTGACATTTTGTTTTCCATGCAAATACACATAAAGAATAATTGTATATGGTTGTATTAGCTGTAAATTAAATGCCACTTTTTATTTTAATACCCTATAAAATACATTTTTATATAAGAAATTAAAACTACAGTTATAATCTTTTTAGGTTAATATAATGAACACTGTATTTACTCAACCCTTAAAATTTAGTTAGTGACAAAAAATGCCAATGCATCATTCTTATGAAGTTTCAACTATTCTATTTTCAATTAGTGTTGATGGTACACATCCGTGACAGGCAGCTGTAGTTAAAAGCTTTGCATACAGTTTAAAACAAAGGATCATGGCTAAAATAAGCTACTTTATAAGAACATTATGCAAATTTAGCCTCTGTTTAATCAAGGCCAGTTTCCCCTGCCAAAGAAAATCAACACTCTTGGCACTCCAGTTAAAATACGGCAGGGTGTGGTGGTACCCTGTATAGAAACGTGTTTACAGTGGACTAAATGTAAAACAAAGTCAAATAGCATCTTTTTTTTCTGTGGTTTCTCATTTTAGGGAGGTTCAACCAAACAGCAAAAGACACTGTTGAGCACTGTGACAAACAAACACCACTCTTTTTTTTTTTTTTTTTTTACTTAACTGAGATTTCTCCTCAGTTGACATTGAGGATGAGTGAAGTGCCAAAAAAGGTAACCTACATTTCACTTACAGGGATAGTTCACCCAAAAATTAAGATATGCAAAGATATTTGAAGAATTCTTCTTCTTTATTTAATGGAGGTCAAAGGCCACCAAAACTGTTGGGTTACCAATGTTGTTCTTTTGTTCTTCAGAAGAAATAAATTCATTCAGGTTTGGTCGGAACAGCATTGAGGATAAGTAAATTACACAATCTTCATCCCTCTAGCCATACCTTTGTAAAAGCATACCAACAGTAAAGAGTAAGGAATGTCGTAGACCTGGAATCTAGAGGAAATGACTCATATCATGCTCGCACAGATGGACAAAAGAATCATGATACCACTGATTTAACCATTGTTTGAGGTCCTGCTCGTTTTCAATCTGGTATTGCCTTTATTAAATACTTCACAATTTCACCTACAATGAATAGTTACAAAATGTTACCTTTTGTCAAATATGGACACTTTTCAATTTACAAAGCCGTCATTTTGCAGAGAGGCAACCCAAAAAAGACCAAGATACTTTAGAGCAGTCATTGAGACATGCCACCTGTTTCAGGGAAAGAGTGACAGAGCCTTGAGAAAACAAAAGACTGACATGATATATTTTCCATCAACATTAGCTGTTGCACAATTCAAGTTAATTTACAAACCAGACGGGAAGAATATGTACTATACACTTGTATATGTATGTATATATATATATATATATGTATATATATATATATATATATATATATTCATAAAATGGTTCAATCTGACAGCCACGTTACAAAGAAAAAAAAGAAGAAAAAAAAAAGAGCAGACCGCTTAAGTATAAAAAATAAATTAAAATGATCTCACATGTGACACAAACACGTACAATGGTGGGTCTCATCTCTGGAGTGGTATCAACAGACTAAACACGAATTTGAAGCAATAGGAATATAAGGGGCATCCATACAGACATGAAAAATGAGCTAACTAGTCTAAGCAGAGAAGAAACAGAGCTAAAACTTCTTAAAAGGATCTAAATCACTGGTGGGAAGCAAATGAAATGTGCCGGTGAACAACATGAACTAGTTCAGCTCCACTGCAGGAGGCAAAGAGAGTGGCAGTAAATGAAGTCTCCCTAAAGCCAAGTGGAACGAAAAAGTCAGCCGGCAAACTCAATCAGGATGATATGGTGGGGGTAATGGGTCATAATCCCATGAACCTGTTTGGTATAGGTTGATGAAAATGTTGGTCTTTCGTAACGCCGAAATTAATGTAATTCAGTGTTTCTTGATGTACACACCCATAGAGGTCCTTAAAATTAACATTTTATTTAAACGTTTCTCATTTGGTTTTAAAATAGACATTTACTTTTTATCTTGCTCCTACTAGTACAGATATAATCCCTCCCAATCCCAACCGTCCAATAGAAATCTACATGTGAATACTGTGGTGTGTAACCTGGCAAGGGTGAATATCTTTATATATTGGGTATCTGTGAAGCCCCACATCTAAAAGTCCTTAAGCGGCTCACAACGACACAGTAGAGTTCACTGGCAAAACGGTGACGCTGTGGGGTCAAAGCCTTTAAAAACGTCTTTTAGAGAGGCATTGTCCTGTTCTGCCACGTCAGGCTGTGCGGGGCTATTGCCACCAAACGGGCTGCCAGTGCCGCTAGGTTTGTTGACCTGCTTTACCATGGTGAACAATGTGGATACAGGAAGGTTGTGGACTCCTGCAGGCTGCTCTGCAGAACCAGCTGGGCCCTGACCAGCTGCAGATGGACTGCCTGTAGCGGGGGCCCCTGCAGCAGTCCCTGCATTGGGCGAAGGTGAAGGTTTGGGTCGAGGGCGGTTGTAGCTGTTGTAGCGATCTGTTGTCTGCTCTGCCGAGCTCTTCTCTGGTTCCGGCTGGTCCAGTGCAGACTTGCGCACAAACAGGGGCTCTTTAGACTTAGGTTTAGATGTAGTCGCTGTACTTTCACTTGACTTGGGCTCAGGGGGAGGACTAGTGTTTCTAGGGGCTCCTGAACCATCGGCCTTGTCTGTGCCCTGAGTCCGAGGGTCATACAGACTGATGCCGCTCAGCACGCTACTGCTGCTGCCGCCGCCGCCGCTACCTACACCACCAGCACCCACACCTCGAACTGACCCTCCTGCTGATAGCAGCCGTGGGTCGTAGGGTGCAATGGTGGGGCTGGAGGAAGGTGGAGATAAGGAGGCAGCTGGGGGAGATCCTTGAGGAGCAGATGCCTCCAAAGTGGACTTAAGAGCAGATTTTTGTGGCTGGAGTCTGGGGTCGGCAGGGGCTTTTCGTGCCATGCGAGGGTCAATGGGCTTCTCAGCAGAGACGGACGGAGGAGATGAGATTCCTGTAGAAGCACCTTGAGAAGGGCTGGATGAAGTGGCGTTGACCGTTTTGAGGATGCGGGAGAGCAGCTCAAAGTCTGGAAGCGACGAAGAGGATTTATTCGACTGCTCAGCAGGAGGAACAGTAGGAGGGAGAGAAACAGAGTGGGGCTGGGGCTGTGTGCGGGACAGACGAGGATCCATGGCGGTAACCGGAGGGATGCCAGGGGGCAATGGGAGCAAGTCTTGTTTGGGAATGGGAATAGGGATGAGGTCTTCAGGACTCCACAGCACTGCCTTAGAAAATGAAGGCTTGTTCAGTACTACATCCTTTTTGATGTGGCTGAACTGCTGTAGTTGGGAGCGGGGATCACGCAAAGCCATGCCCATTAAAGGGTCAAGGGGAATGGGCACTGGCTTGTCCCTCAGCATTCTCTCACCCTCCTCTTCCTCATTAGTGGCTGGGGCGGTCAACGGCGGGGGTTTGTACACAAATGGGGGCTCGGGTTTAGGGGCATGGGTGGCTACATGCCGGGCAAGACGAGGGTCTGAAGGGGTAGGAGTTAGAGAGGATGAAGCACTGGTTTCAGGTGCCTGAGAGGAGTCTGTGTTGCGGGATAGACGTGGGTCTCGTGCCAGTCGGGGGTCTGCTGGTCGGCTGGGTGTCTGTGCAGGCTGAGACTTTTGTAGACGAGGGTCACTGGGAGCTCCATCCTGCTTGGCAGGGCCTTGGGCCTGGGTTTGTTGCCGCAAGGTTTTGAGAATGGAAGTGACACTGCCACCACCGTCCTCATCTTCACTGGAATACCAGTTTGCTGAATCTCCTGCAAGTAAATGGAAGTGCAGAGATTCAGAGATCAATATGATTTTCTTTTACTGGTAATATCATATGAAAACATCAGCCTCTGTTAAGTTTCACTCGGTGCAAGAAAGCACCATCTAGTGGAGGGACAATTTTTTTTATGCCAAGATTGCACAACCCCAGGCCAGAGAATGTTTACGGTATTATGAGGTCCTGGGCAGGGTCAAGCTTTGAGCAGAGCCCCCTTGAGATGTTTCCTTTCCAGAAATAGCCTTGGCAACATATACATTTGAAGTTAGCGCTTTGAAAACCTCAGCTAATTTTACGACACAAATGTTATGTAAATCAAAAAAAGGGCATAGCTTTTATACAAGACTTACAAGTAGTATACAAGACTACTTTACAAGACTTTGGTAAAAATTTTACATTCTTGTATAAAAGCTATGCATTTGGTTTCTGCAGAAAATTTATGTCATATTTTATTGTATTAAATGCTGAAGAACAAGCTAGAGCTGAAACAACTAATCGATTTAATCGATTAAAATCGATTATTAAAATAGTTGTCAACTAATTTAGTAATCGATTCGTTGCTAAATAATTTTTATTTGCCGTAAGCGGCTCATTTCGTGCATATTTTAAATCTGCGGTGACCAAAGTGTGGCAGTAATGAGCCCCCCGGAGGTTTTACTCAGCCAGTACAGCAGGAGAAGTAGCGAATAGCCAATAGCTGGCCTCGTTTTATGTCACGTGCTTCACGCACAGCCTCTCTGCAGCATTCAGCGTGATGGGTGAGGCAGGCGGCAGTGGAGTAAGCTCGAGTTAGAAAAAGAAAAAAGCGGAAGATAAAACTAATCGAACGAAAGTCATCCAAAGTGTGGGAGCACTTTACTTTGAGCCTTCAAAAAAGAAGAGTAACCTGTAAACTGGGGCTGTTTTCTGCGGCAGGAAACATATCCTCTAAAAAGAGAGCAAGCCTAACTGTTAAACCCTGAACATTTGGACATGATGTTGACCTTTTTGCACTGCAATGCAAAGTTTTTCTCAAATAATCAGTGAATAGTGTTCTGCCTCATTTCCCACAGGTAGTCGAATTCCTGTCAGTTCAGGCATAAGCTGTTTTGTTTAACATTTTATCGCTTTATTACATTTTTGAATTTTTCACTGTTAAAAGGACCACTACATATTTAAATCCTATAAAAATCACAGTGTGCAAAGACTTTTATTTGTGCAGATTCTGCAGTACAATGTTGTTTGCAAATGTTTAGTCGTAAAAGCTGATAACATTGCTTTTTAACAATTAACATTTAAAGCTTTGTCGTTTACCAGTTCATAATTCAGTCTTGCAGCCTAATTATGACTGACTGAGAGAGGTTAATGTTTAAATGTATTTGAAATGCACTTTTTTCTAAGTATTCACTGCTCTTTTTCACACACAGCAGGTTTTTTGTGTGTGTGTCCAATTTTTTTTTCTGGACAACCTTCTGATGGTTTTTACTTTAAATTTTACTTTAAAATGTGAGTTCCACTCAGGTTTCATGCCACTGGCACTTTGTTCGAAGGATTGTTTACAATTTCACAGCATAAGCTATAAAGCTGTTTCCCAGGTGTAAGCTGTGTGTTTACAGGAAAAAAATAATAAAATGCAATTTACTGCAATTTTAATTCTGTTTTATTCTTATTCTTCGTGATAATATGTTCTGAAAGATTCCTTAATAAGCTTTGTTCGGGATGTTAAACTACTTTAGGAGCCCTAAGGACTGCCATGGTGAAAACATTATTTGAAATCTCCTTGTGAAATTTGCTAGAGTATGTATGGGTCAGTGTTTTGATTGCAGAAGAGTTTGACAAAGGATAACCAACACATAATAAAACACAACTCCGGGTATGTTTTTGATGAGGATATGACAATGCAAAATGGTTAAAATCTCTAAAAATTCTATGTTGAATGATATAGACCCTTTGTTAATAATTTACTTGGGGAAAAAATGGGCAAAACTAAAATATAAGTACATAAACCGATTCATCGATTAATAGTAAAAAGAATCGACCGATTAATCGATTAGCAAAATAATCGTTAGTTGCAGCCCTAGAACAAGCAACGTTTTGCATTAGTACCTTCATTCTCCCTCTCATTTCCTCCTCCCTCGGCCAGCCTCCTGGCTCTCTCCTCATCTTCCTGTTGTTTCTGCTGGAGTCTCATAAACAGCACACGCTGCGCTGGGGGCAGGAAATCTGGCACTGCTATCCCAGGCTGATTAGAAGGGCCTACATTAGCTGCACCCTCTATGCTTCCAGAGTTCTGTTTGCCAGATGACTGATCATTGAAGTTTCCACCACCCACACCTTGAAAGTTCTCACCTGTACCGGGAGGTGAAGAATGAAGTTGAATACTAATCTCATGTTTCCGAAGTAGAACAGAGAAGGACAATAAACCAGCTCACATTAGTTCAAATGGCAGAGCATGATGCAAGCAACAACAAAGACATGAGTCCCACTCTCAGGTAATTCAAGAACTGATAAAAGTCAATTTGGATAAAAACTTCTAACTAATGCTTACATGCAACTGTGCTTTGCTCTGAATTTACAGAACTGAAGTAAAAATACAATGAACTCACCATCTCTTGCACCTCCATCTATCGACATGACTTGCTGCTGCTGGTAGAAGTTATCATAGAAGTTGCTAACAGACGTTCCACCACCTGGAGGCATCATGCCTGGGTTTGGTGGTCCATCTCCCTGGCCAAAGTTCTGCATCATTGGCGGTCCTGTGCCTATTGATGGAGGGCCTTGGTTCATGTTAGATGGGCCCATCGGAGGCATATCATGAGGACCGCCTGGACCCATGTGTCCTGGTGGTGGGGCCCCAGGAAAGCGAGGTGGAGGTGCACCTGGGGGACCTGCAGGAGGTCCCTGAGGTCCTGCAGCAGCATTGCCAGGACCTGGTCCTCTGTAAAGAATACATCTTTGTCAGTATATTCTGTATGTGGCTAGTAAGTAAAGAAAGATGACATGACAAAGAAAAAGATAGCTAACCTGACACCCAGTTTTTGTGCAAGCTGTCCTGTGGGCTTGACCACAATCTCAAACAAGGATGGAATCTTCTTTCCAGCATTTCCTCCACAAGCAGGTGGTGGACCCATAGGTGGCGGAGGACCACCGTTGGGGTTTGGTGGCCCTTGGAAGGTGCCTCCATCTGGGCAGGGAGGAGGGGGGCCTGGGCATGGTCCAACTCCAGGACCAGGAACAGGGCCAGTACCAGGGCCTGGAGCTGTTGGACCACTTGGAGGGATATTACCATGTGGTGCACCAGGCATTCCGAAGTCCATGGGTGCAGAGGAGTCCCCTGGGGTAGGTCTTGGTGGAGTTGGGAGAAGACCAACACCAGGGGGTGGTTTTGGAAGAGGGTTAATGCCTTGCTTTTTAAGTTCCTCAACCTCTTTCTCATCTTCTGCACCAGCTTCTGCATCCTCTGCCAGCATCCAATGAAAAATAGGAGCATTGTTACTCTAAGTGCACAGAAACAACAATGAGAAAACCACATCTCAATTTAAAATATCTGTGAAGATTACCTTATCAAGCAGCTCTTGAGTATCTTCTGTTAGGTTCTCATGGGAGAACATACACTCTTCACCATTCACACAGTTTCCTGTAGTATGGAACAGCTTGCAAGGGAAATCACGTGCAGTGGAGTTAAGGAGTTATTTCGACACATGAAACTCTTCAGAGTGTTTGGTCTGTACCTTTAAAATGTCCTTATACAGATAAGTGCCAATGAGAATACCATCAAACAAAATGACCAAAGGATATCATGCATATAGGGACAGTTTTCTGCTCGTGCACAGAAGCCAGTGATGTAGAACTTGCAGAGCTCTTTCTTCTTAGGAAGCTCAATGTCATGACTGAAGTTACAGTGGTCACCCTGATGATACATTGACAGCATTTAGTACGGAAAAAACTCATGTTGTCCACAAAGCCATATGTGATTTTGCATCATCTTATTAGTCAGACATGATTAATTTAAACATACAAAACTTTCTTTCAATAGTCTCAAAAAACAAAGACATCTAGATTACAACCAATTTTATCTGTAACATCTTCCAAAGTTGGTTTACTGTGCTTACCCATGTACAGCGGCCTTCAATATAGTATTTACAGATGGCTTTCCCCTTCTTTTCTGGCCCATGTTTCTCCTGATCATTCCTCCTTGGGCCTCCAGATCCATCCTAAAGCAGTCAGAGAACAAGTTATTCAGATACTAATTTATGTTCTGTTGATTAATTATAAACCAAGTGTATCATCTGAAGAACTGTCTTACCCCCATGTCCATTTCTCCGCTGTTATCTTCATCGGGACCTTGGTCTCCTCCACGGCCCCTCCCTCGATTTCTCCCTCTGCCCCGGTTCATTCCTCGACCTCCTCTGCCTCTCCCGCGACCTCGCCCACCTTCCACCTAAAAAAAAAAAAAAGGTTAGAAATTACTAAGGGTGACCCCGAATAGTCAAAGATTTGATGCTTCGATAGGAGCCTGCTTCAACTACAAATCTCACAGTCTAATATTCGCGGGGGGTTATGATCATGCCATTTTGGCTATATGGGGGTGCTCATGCTCAAATGTCTGATTTCACATAGAACTACTGATTTTCTCCCAATAAGTTAATATACAGCCTATTAAAATAATGCAGTAAATAAGAATCAGAAATGAAAGAAGCTTCAAATAAATACTGTAACGTGCATGAATAAATCCAACCACCCCTATAGATTTAAGTTTTACTTTCCATAATCCATGACGGACAGAGGAGCATCTTAGTAGGAGGGATTTAACATTTTTCAAATTGATACAGGCAGAGTGAAAGACTGGATTTTTTTCGATCAGGTAGGGTACAAGTGATTTCAAAACATTTCAGCCGGTTTATATATATCGTGTAAATATTATTTATCTTGTATAAGATCCATTTGGTTGAGTTGTGCCGCAGTAAAGCGCTTCATTGTAGTACTACGGTGATTATCTCTTCAGCACGCAGCGCGAGCAGGATAAACAACAATGCAGAATATTAATAACTATGACTGGGACTTTCATAAACATTACATTATAATGAGAACACTATTATAATAAAACGCTATTAACTTTTAGTTTAGTTTAGTTTCTGCACGTTGTTGAGTGAAGAACACGTTCACAAAAGTAGTTCATTCAGAGCCACGCAGACACGTTCATGTGCATTCAGGCCATTTTGTGCAGATAGCCTATAAGTCGTAATATTACCGTTATGTTGTATAAATAATGAAGCGTATTCTATATGAGATAAATTTAAATCCCATTGATTAAAAACCTGCTGCTTCATTCTACTAGTCATCTTCAGCGTGCACAGCTCAAAACAGAATTTTCAGAACATTAACAACTACTGTCATATACATAACGTTATAATGATAGCACTATTGTAAAAACAATTTGTGAATTCTTAGGGTTTCGCTGACGTTAAATGTTAACTATTTTTAATCAAAACATAAAACATTATTTTTGTATCTGCAAGGCGTCTGCTACGAGGCGTCCGTTACACGTTGTCTCTGTGTGTTAATGTAATTATGGCTGTCGAATGTCTGACTTGACTCTTGGTAATGTAAAACGTATGATTCGACTATTAGTCGAATATCGGCAAGATTTAAAAATTCAGATTCGACTATGAAAATCCTTAGTGGGGGACACCCCTAGAAATTACAAACACTCAAACAAATAATACTTTACCTTTCATGCTGATCTGAGATTTAGGTGTATTCCTACATCTATTAATCAAGCAGAACTCACCCCGCCCTCTGTCCTTTGATTTCCTGTACTGGTTTAGTTCTTTTGAGTAGTCATCATAGTCATCGTCACCCATGTTGTCATAGTCATCATCTCCATACTGTCCCAAAAAAAAAAATGGTTAAGTAAAAGACAAACTGACTGACTTAATCTGTATAATTTACCTAGTAATAATGACCGACAGGATAATCCCAGGTGTGGATTAGATGGAATATCTGACGAAATCATGTATTTAACAGTCATTTATGATTTTTAGAAAATAACTTTTAGAAATTGCACTCGCAAAATGCAATTTTAGCTATTTTGTAGCAGAGCTATATTCCCAATATAAATGTCTATGGCGTTTTCTGAAGATTTTGTTAATATCCTTTCCTAGGCTTGGAAATCCAAAAATTTCCTGATAACAACTTTATAAAGTTAATAACTTGTGAACTATGACTCACCTCCATCTCATCTCCGTACATGCCATCACCTTCATCATTTTCTCCTCCCATTTTGCCCCGTCCTCTCCCTCTGCCACCTCCTCTTCCACCACGTCCCCTCATTCCTCTGCCTCGACCTCTCTGGTTCTTCATGCGGTTTTTGCCACCTGTGTGACAGTAGTAAGGGTCAGCAGTTGTATCACACAAATTCTGACACACTGGTGTGATTTCTCACACTTCTTTTAGTCAGAAAATAAAGTATGCAGACACTGAACATGTGATACTTGTCATACTTGATATTGTAACTAAAGGTCAAACTCCAAACATATACCTGATGATTGATATGCATCCATACCATTCAAGCAAAATGATTGCTTTGAAATTAACATTCACCTCTGCCACGTGGACCACCTCCAACCTCTTTGGCCTTGCGGTATTGGTTCAGTTCCTTAGTGAAATCATCATAGTCATCATCACCCATTTCCTCATCATCTTCACCTTCAAATGTTTCCTCCTCGTAGTCATCATAGCCACCATAACCCTGCTTGTCCATCTTCATATAGCCACCTTTCTTTGGCATGGGACCTCCATGACCAGAGGGAGCCGGAGGGTAACCTCCTTGTGACTAAAAATACAGACCAAAATACAGGCTGGCATTAAAACCTAATCTGATTGGCTGGCCGGCTGGTCTAGGAAGTTCTTGTGTTATGAGAGTTACTTTAAATAAATCAAGACCTGAACAAAAAGAATGTTTTACTCACAGTGGGAGGATACTGAGGGCTATATTCCCTGTACTTCCTCTTTTCACTCGGACTGTAATCTGATTCGTCACTGTAGTCCGAGTGGTCATCGCTGGAGGATGCGTGACGCTACATTACACACAAATACATTTAAGAAGATGATATACACTGTTGTTCGAAGGTTTGTGGTGGGTAGGATTTTTTTCAAAAGAAATTAATACTTTTATTCAGCAAGGATACATTAAATTGAACAAATGTTACAGTAGAGACAATTATAATGTTACAGAAGACTTCAATTTCAAATAAACGCTATTCTTTTCAACATTTTATTCAGCAAAAAATTCTGAAAATCACAGTTTCAACAAACAAATTAAACAGCAACTCTTTTCAACATTGATAATAATAAGTAAAGTTTCTTGAGCAGCAAATCATCATATAAGAATGATTTCTAAAGAATCATGTGTAGTGGTCAACCGATATATCACCGTGGCCGATATTTTGAATTTTAAAGCCTTTCCGTGTGCCCGATGTTTTTCAAAATGGATTATGATACCATGTTGTGCATTTATGCTTCCTCTTTAAGACAAGCCACTGAGATGTGAAGCCAGCGCCTGACAGATGGTAAAATGACCAATTGTCATTCACTTTCTAATGTGACACTACTAGGGCTGCCCTCGACTAAAGATTTTTCTGGTCAACTAGTGGTCATTAACTTTAAGCATTAGTCAATTAATAGCACGTTTATTAATAAACCATTTAAATCATGCTAATGAGCCGTCAATTGCCTACAAAGCCTAATAAGCGCTCAAGCACACACATAAAGCTTGCCACAGCACACCAGCAGAAGTAATGATGATGAATGTGTCAGGAAAAAATAGTAAGATTAAACTGCATTAACATTTTAATAATCTATTGATAAACTAGTGTTTTTAGCTTAAGAGATAAATTTGGCAACACTGCAACTCAATTGTTTCAGTTGAAAGTAGACATTTCTCTCTATAGATATTTTTTTCAGTTCTGTAAGGCAAGTATACACTGAGTTTCTCGCACAAGTTCACAGAGGACGAGACGGCAGAAAGTGCATCCTGTTTGCTTTCATTATTTTACAAAAGCGCAATGTTTTGTTGAGGCTTTACAGATTCAAAAGATGCATTACTCTTATCTGTATGACCAAATGATTTTAAGAGCATGTGACTGCAACGGCGCCTCCATCTGCCATGCTGTGCATGCGCTACTGTTCAGCTTTCACACTCCGCACAAACACTTAAACAGCGCACATTTTTCTAGGTTTACATTTTTCTAGGTTTACATTACTACTCAAGGGGCGGTCACACTAGACTTTGAACGTGCGAAAATACTTGATGCCCATGATTGGCATAATACCACGTGAAGCAGGCTTTTTCAAATGTTCCGTTCTTATTTAATGCTGCTACTGTTAACAAAGCATGTTATTATACACCTTCAGGCTTGTATTATTTTTTACAATGAAACAGACATGCAAAACGAAACAGATCAGAGACATAAATCTTTATTATTAACCAACTATCCCATACTATAATTAAAACAATCTATTGCTCGGTCAACTATATATGTATTGTACATGAAACCTGGAATTACACATACAATTTTTTTACACTAATTTATGAATATTAACAAATGTTAGAAAGGCTGCACTAAACCTTGTTTAAGTGTTACCTCTGTTGTTTACATTTTAATTGTTTATGTATTATATATATATATTTTTTTGTAAATGTTTCAGCAGAAGAAATGGAATGGCTGCACTAAATGTTACCTCAGTTGTTTCTTAAATTTAGGATTAAAAAAAGCATGTCTCTCATTTACTGTAATTACGAGTATTATATCAGCCAGACTGATTTCTCAATATCGGCCTCGTCATCGGCCATTAAAAACCCATATCGGTCGACCACTAATCATGTGACACTGAAGACTGTAAGAATGGTTGCTCAAATTCAGCTTTGCCATCACAGGAATAAATGACATTTTAAAATAGATTAAAACAGAAAATGTTATTGTAGTAATATTTCACAATATTAACTGTTTTTACTGTATTTCGATCAAATAAACGCAGCTTTGGTGAGCATAAGAAATAATTTCCAAAAACATAACCAAAACACTTACCTTGTGCTTTGATTTACGCTTTTTCTTGGCCCTCCTTTTTTCTTTTTCACGCTCTCTCTCTCTCTTTCTCTTTCTCCTCCGCCGATGTGACTTTTCATCATCTGATTCACTGGCATGGTGCTCCTTGCTTCGGTGAGGTTTATCCTGGGGATCAGCTCCCTCACCGCTGGGGATCTCTGCCTCTCCGCCGTCATCCTCCAACTCGCCTTCTTCCAGTTCACCTTCTTCTTGCCTGTTTGACAAAATACAAAAAGAATGTCACAACTCCGAACGGGACTACGCAGGAAATTACTTTTTTTTTCTTTTTGACTCACTGCCATTAGAGAAGTCTTATTCCCTTTCTAGTCTATGATAACCGGTTACTTGCATGAGGGATACTGTTGTGATAAACTGTGCAGAAAAGAACATTCAATCTATAAATTGCTTTTTAGGTGGGCCTTCATTCTTAATTCTGACATGATAATTTCCGTTGGTCTGGCTTTTAATAATTCACTTGTCATTACAGTGTAGATAACTAAGCAAACTGAGATGTCTTAACTGATCTTCAAGCATTCAGACTATAGACAATGAGTGTTGAGCTGAAGGGCAAGAGAGATCTCTTTATAAACAGGGCTGCCAATATACAGACGCAATACTGTAATTTACTTGCTTCAATCTTTACCCCAATGGTGTCAAATGTTCACTGCTCATTTCTGCCTTGCTGAGAACAACTCAAAGCCACTCTGTTTATAGAAGATCTAACATATAAGTTTATACAGGATACACATTACATTCAGGCAGGCCAGCCCTTTAAAACTCCTATCCAGTGATAAGGAGTTGCCACATAAGACAAAGAAACACAGCTGCACTTTTACATTATGCACTGACAAAACATTTTCACCTAACCCCTCAACTTTGGCCTATAAAAACAACAGGTCCGTCTAATGCAACTTCTGACAAGAGCACATGTGCTACCAGATGAACTGCTGTGCAAAGCTGTGTGTGAGACATAATTCAAACAACAAAAGATTAAATTATTAATTATTATTACCACAGAAGTTAAATCCGCTGATATATCTGCATAATGCTTGTAATGTATATCAGTCTCTTTAACTAGTACAAAAAAAGCAATCAGCAAGTTTAAACATTTTAATAGCCCCAGACATGTTACAAACAGTCTAAAGTCGTCTGCATAAGGGTCGTAATCCACTCATTTCTATAAACTTCACTGGAAGACCAAACTTATTTTACTTAACTTTAAAACGGCAACTTATGAGGATATTTTTCAAGGTCCTTCCAAAGCTTTTTACAATTACAATAAATACACAAACTCCTGTTTCAACTGACTGTATGAATTATAACTTTCATTTAATGAGGCTAAACTTATATAATCTGCTTCTCTGAACAGTTAGTGATGTCCTAAAAGTACTACAGAGGGAATCAATTCGTGAATTATCAATGCATTAACTACAAATCTCTTCATCTCCGTGCAATGATAATTTATATCACGTTGTGAATAAAAATCTACAAGCTTTAGCAGTTATCTAAGAGGGTGAAAAGACCTCAACAACCACAACTTCACTTGCATGCATAATCTTTCACTCCTGCGAGTTACAGAACTTACTTTACTGACAAAAATAATAGGGTCAGACAATATATCATAAGGGCCACA
Organism: Cyprinus carpio; assembly: GCF_018340385.1. NCBI lineage: Eukaryota > Metazoa > Chordata > Actinopteri > Cypriniformes > Cyprinidae > Cyprinus > Cyprinus carpio. Next base: position 15,406,984 of record NC_056586.1, read on the forward strand.
CTTGTATTATTTACTTATATTATTAATGCACCTTGGGGAACACTGACAAAAGAATAGATTGCATATTCATATAGTGTTGGCAGACAGTTTGACAACTACCTCTAGTTCAAAAAAACGTAAACAAATTTTGTTTACTGCAAGTACTCAAGTAAAAAGGCACATTTAAAGCAAAGAAAATTAAATGCGGTTACAAAATGTTGGCCTTTTTTAGCAATGAACTGAAAATACTTACCGAGACATTCTAATTTATGCATAAATTACTTTCAAGGGAGGTGAGATGTTGCATTTTTGGACAGTTGCAGACAATGGTGGTATGGATAAGCACCTTTGTGTTTTGGTAAGAACTTGAATGCTTTTGAGACACTGGAGAAAGCACTGGTTCATGAGGGATGTATGTGCACATAAAGCTAACTAGAACATGAAAAAACAGGGGAACCTATTATGGAATATGTAACATATTATTACCATACGTTACTACATTATCTTCTACTGTCAACAAATTAATTGACGAGGAGGACTTTAGGAACAGTATTTAACAAGCCCAAACAACTTTAAAACAAAGGAACAAATAATTTCCATTATTAGCTCGTATCATTAAAATGTCGCAAGTTAATTTAACGAGACGTTAGAAATGCGATTTATTTCATAAACAGCTTTACGGAAGATTTTCAAAATAACAAATAACTCCAAGAACTTATTACTCGAAAATACAGCGGTATGATTACATTAACGTTATTTAATTCAAAATATAAACGCAAAACTCAAACATGCAAAACACTAAGGGAATAAGCACATATCTTTAAGTTATTTTAGTGACGTCTCCAATAAATCTAAGTGCGTGGCTCGTGACATTTAGCGCGTATGCTAAATGCTACACTGCTACAAATGAACATCGTCTAGTAAAAATAACGATGTTACGTAAAGAGAAACTAAATCGTACAATATTCGACGACTAATTAAATTAGAAGAATGATTAATCAAGCGGACAAGTTATAAACCACGCTAGCCCGTCGCTATTCATTAGCTTCCGTTAGCCGTGTTGTTGTATTTCAATTGTAGTCGTCTGCTAGCTGTTAGCAATGCTAGCTTTAGCGTTGTCCAGGCCTCGCGATGGTTAAAGATACAAATTCCTTAATGCGTTAGCAGGGGTGTATTGTGCCATTTCCCCGCAATATATCATACATGTTGCTTCTGTAATCGAGTCGAATTTTAGTTTCACGTTATTAACCAAAAACGTGTTTTTCTTTTGTCCGTCTGTTCTCTATCTGTGATGAAAACATTGAGTTACTGGAGCAGTGTTTTGGCGAAGTGGTGGCCCCATGATCTTCGATCGCTTAAAAAGCTTCGAAAAGTGACTGAAAATATAAATTTGATCATATTCTGAATGTTTTCCTGATTCGTTTGTGAGCTTCCGGATTGCGCTGTGTAACGTTTCAAGATGGCTTTTCGTTACCTCTGTACGCTTCCCAGAAAAGGCGACTTTAATCCCTTTGAAAGAAAAAAAAAAAGCAAATGCCCGTGCTTTTTGTTTTTGGAAAAAAAGCAGAGGACAAATCAATAGTTGGTTAGAAATATGATGGTATTACTCGACCTTTCGTCAGTGAGAAGACTGTTGTGTTCGTGGTTGGCTGTTGGGGAGTTTGGATGGACAGTCATGCTTTCCACAGCCATTTCCTCTAACGTAATACATTCAGTGCAAAAAATCAACTGTCTTATGCGTTACTTGACTTTGAGCTACTTGTTGATTGGCTTTAGGAAGAGATTCAGTTCATAGTAGTCAATTCCCCACTAACAGTTTAAAAGAGAAACAGGTTGAAAACGTTCCTGAGGTTCTCCGTCCTACAGTTGCGATGTGAAATGAAACTCATTCACTTAAAATGGCGACGCTTCTTCTCCGAAGAGAAGGGGCGGGCTTTTGCGACGTGACGTCGTCTGTCACGGAAATGACCGATCGGGTCACAAATACGTTTTTTTTTTTCTTCTTTTTTTTTTACTCGTATCCACAATTAAATTATATATATATATATATATATATATATATATATATAACAATAGCCACCGAGGGGTACAAATATGATTTCAGTTTCTTTATTCTTTATTTATTTTTTTTATTTTTTTAGCATTTTAAGTTAAACTTACAATAGTTGTATGTCCCCTTGGAAGTTTACTCAGGCCCCCTGGTTAAGAACCACTGTTTACAATGGCCAGTAAACAGCAACACTGCTTTAATAATTATTTAGCCTAGATATTAACACTGTGACACATTCAGCTGTTCCTGAAATAGTATTGTATTTTGTGAGCATGCACCAAGTAATAATTTAATGACAATAATTTTCATTTTTTTTTTAATTTACAATAATTTAATTATATAAACTGGTGTACTGTACACTCAAGTAGACATTTGTTATCTCCTTGTATAGTTAAGTTAGTTAAGTTTTGTAGATTACACTGCTATGTTGTGTTTTAAATTAAAACCAAGTTAGTATGAGCATATTATACTGACTTTGAATAATTTGGTGACAATGTTTAAAAATAAAGAAGACACTTTATTCTTTCAGTTTGTCATTCTTTCCATTTATATGTAATTAGATTACAACAGAATGGCAGGGGACAGCATTTCCAATCAATGTTGATAAACATAATTGGCTCATAATACAGGAAACCATACTCTTTTCTATTTCTATGTGGTCTATTTTTTTAGTTAATTAATGTAGTTAGTTATTATCAGCAAGGGTGAGCTAAACACAGAACACACAATCATTCATTTATGCAAATATACCATTTAAGAATTTAAAAATTCAAAAATAAAGGTTTAGAGTTGCTGGAATATGTCTATTGTTGAGATCTGAATCTGGCGCTTTCCCACCGCTCAGACGTCATCACTGCGCGCCTCAACGAGTAACACTAAGCGGCGCTTCTTTCCCATTGAATGGCCTGTAGAGAGAAAAAAACAGAGTGTAGAATAGTCAAACTAACCTCTCAGCCAATCCTTTACAGGATATTATTAAAAGCGGAAATATTTTGAAATGATTGATACCATCGAAAAAGAAGAGAATATAATTAGTGAGGAGGAGGCTGCACAGTATGATCGTCAGATTCGCCTCTGGGGTCTCGATGCTCAAAAGAGGTTGGTTGATGACTGTTTCGTACATAAACAACAACTGTACTCATATTATTTTATTATATTATTGATTTTCGGCTGATTGTTTAAGAATAATGCATCAACTCTTTTTCTTGCATTAATTATAAGAATGGTTTTAAATGCATTATTTGAGTATGAAATATGAATCTTTCAGATTCATGCTTTTACTCTGAAATAAAATGGTGTATTAGGGTTACTCCACGAATGCATTTTTGGACTAGGTGTGAATAAATAATAAACAATATAATGAACATACTAAAGGGCATGCATATACGATTAACATTTTCAGACTTAGAGGATCACGGGTGCTTCTTGTTGGTCTCCGGGGTCTTGGCGCAGAGGTAGCAAAGAACCTTATTTTGGCTGGGGTCAAAGGACTGACTCTCCTGGACCATGAGCAGGTATCATATATAAACTGACTTAACCTCAATCTTTCATGATTTGTTAGTGCCCTTCATGTTTTTTTCTGTGGAACGGCAAAGGAGGTGTAAGGCAGAAAATTGACAGTAGAGTCAGCATGCCCTTTTATTGTATGGAAAAGAGATGCAATGAAAGTGAATGGTGTCTGAGGCTATCATTCCCTAAATGTTTAACGTATGCTTTGTGTTCCACTGAAGACAGGTTTGGAATAACAGGAGGTTGTGAGGATTTTGGGTGAATTATTCCTGTTAATTTACTACCCACAACAGCACCTTAACATGTACGTAACTAAGTGTTATTTGGCTTCCATCAATCCAAAGGTGACAGAGGAGTCCAGACGTGCTCAGTTCCTGATCCCTGTGGATGCAGATGGTCAGAACCAGGCCCAGGCCTCTCTGGACAGAGCTCAGTTACTCAACCCAATGGTGGAAGTGAAGGCAGACACCGATGCAGTGGGGAGCAAGCCGGATGACTTTTTCTTCCAGTTTGATGCGGTGAGTGCCGGAACAAGCAGTTTTACGGGATAATTTGTATATTTACATAACTAAATCATACACAAGACCAACAGGCAATCTTAAGTTAGGAGTTACTGTCTGATAGTTCACCAACTAAAAACTGGACACAAGAATATTTTAGAGACACTTGAGTATTGTAAATACAATAGAACTGAATCCTTATTTTCAGGGACCAAATGTGTTGTGCAACTTTACAGTACATATAGCAATACCAATGTACAGGAATCTTATTGTACAGAAATCCCGTAATAAATGTTATATTCCTATGAAAAGTCTGATTGACAGGAACTGGTGTGATAGAGGTTAATCGGTATATCATTGATAGATTATTTACCTTGTGTCTTTCATGTCTACTAGATGTCTCTATACACAATTGATCATTTTGATTTAATGTGTTTGTAGCTTTTGTTTTTTGCCTTGTTTTTCCCTCAACCTCTGTGTGAACCCATCTATGAACAGCCAGCATCAGATCTAGATACAGACTTTTATCTGAAACTGGGTTTGGACTTTTCCAAGCGTGTGCTCTTTTCCAAGCGTATGATATATTCCCTGCCATATTTTCTTTAAATCAGGACTCTGTTGTTGGCTGTGGAAGATGCACTCAGCATACATACCCTGTTCAAAGCGCAGACAGGCGGTCTTTCATCTTCTCTCTGGCTGAGAGCTGTCTGAACCCTCCCTCTGGGAGTGCTAGTGAGAGTTCAGGAGGAGGGGGAAGCGATGGTGGGACACAGAAAGAGGAGGGGGGTTTAAACATCATCTATTCTCTTTTATCTGTTTCTCCTGATACTTCTTTGAAAAGTGCACAGGAAACATTGTGAGTGAATGTCTTTGTCTTCTCTTGTGTATGTGTGGTGTTATTGTCAGGCAATTTCTTAATAAACAATGCAAGTTTAGTCAAGAGGAAGCCAACAATACACAGAATTAAGTCATTGTCTGGATGAATTGTACATGCATGAAAGAATCATTTGAGACGACAAGTGCTAGGATGTTTTGTGCAACAAGTACAGGGCATTGCTTGAGCAGATGCTGAGGTAAAATATGTATTTTTTGTGAATCACAAATAAGCAATTTATATTTATGGAAGCCCATTTCTGCCACAAAAAAAAAAAATGTTTTGGTAAGTCATATGACATGGCTGATAATTATGACATATGAGATACTCATAATTATGAAATAAAAAGTTGAAATTGACATGCTAAATCATAATTATGAAATAAAAAGTGACTTCTCAATATTTTGACCGTCTTTTTAATTTTTATGACTTTGTATGACAATTTCATAATTCATAAAGTTATAATTTAGACTTTTTTGTCATAATTTTGATTCATTATGCCATAATTTTGATTTATCATTTAATAATTATGACTTGTGTCATAATTTAGACTTTTAATCTGACTTTTAATCATCATTTACCAAGCATGATATTTTTTTTTCTTATGTTTTGGAAATGGGCAGAGAAAAAGAAGAAGAATATACCACCACTTATGGTTTTCCAAACCTGTATGACTTTCTTCTGTGGAGCACACATGAAAAGAAAGAAAGAAAAGTTGAATAATGTACTGATCATTCTTTTCCATAATCATGCATAATAGTCACAGGAGCTCGCAAGCTTTAAAAATAAATTAAAAGTTCTCAATAAAACTAACATTTCAGTCTCTTCCTCACACAGAGCTATCATATTGATTCAGAAGACCTGGAATATAGTCATATTGACCACTTTTATGATGCTTTTAAAGTGCTTTGTGTAATTTTACTTCACTTTCATTAATTAAAAAAAAATAGGTGGCCAGCATATATCCTTCAAAAATGTTCTGTGTTCCAAAAGTTGAATATTTATGTAGAGTCAGCTGTCATACCACCAATACAAAACAAACATGGAGCTCCTGCACAAGGTCAAGCAGGAAGCCTTCATGTAGGGAGCGGGTGGAGGGCTAGGTTTTCATAAGGAGCTGTTCACACACAGTAGCCTGACCGGGGTGTACATTCTGAAGGACTGAAGATAGTGGAGGACTAAAGCCAAGAGCTTAAATTGAATTAAAGGTTTGCCAGCACAGACGTCATGTAATGCCAAGTGGCAGCTATTTAGCAGAGGCATATGGTAGCTGCTGGTAGCTCTGATTAATATTCCTTTGTGGCATGATTTGTTTCTTCTTTCCATCCTCTAGGGGTCACTGCTTGATAAAGATGTGTTCTTTTGAGACCTCTAGCTGCTTGGAGGCACATAATGCTGACAGGAAGAATGTGTCAAAAGACAATGTCTCACCACATGTTTCATAATGTTTCTCCAGGCAGCCTGGTCCCAGATGAACTAGTGAAGGTGTTCCTCCTCAGGGCACTACTTCATTGCAACAGTATTTCTGAGAAGTGTTGTTGATATTCAGTTGTGGATTGCATAACCTTTGAACATCCTTTGAAAAAGGCCTGCTTAGATAACCTGTTCACTTCAGGTGTACTTTAAGTAATAAGGTTACAGGTGGTGTTCTGATGAGGAAAGTAAACAACCAGAGTCAGTGGTAAACAGATAAAGTGATGATTCATCTGTCCTTGAAGATCCACCCAGTTAACGCATCATGGCACATATAATCAGTATCTCAAATGGGTATAAATACACCACCCCATTCTTATCTCAAACCCAAAATTTGGGAAAGTTTGGGACAATGTTCTGGTCAGTGGTCTGTCATTGCCAAATCTTTGTTCTGTTTCTGGTTTTACACATAAGATGTGTTTTTAGAATCTGGTTTGAAAACAACCACATATTAATGCACATTGTTTTGTTCAGGTTTGTCTGACCAGGTGCTCCAAAGACCTCATGGTGCGAGTGGACCAGCTCTGTGCCTCCAGGAACATTAAGGTCTTCTGTGGAGACGTGTTTGGTTATCATGGATACATGTTCTCTGACCTTGGCCAGGAGCATCACTATGTAGAGTAAGTCAGGAAAAATGTGGATGAAAAGGAGGTTGTGTTTGTTTCTCATGTGGGAAAAAACTGATGATCCCGTTCAAACTTGCCAGAGAAAAGCCCAAAGTGGTGAAAGGGTCTAATGAGGCCAATGATGGTCCAGAGGCGAAGAAACCGAAGGTTGACCCCAACGAGACTACAATGGTGAAAAAGGTGGGTGTGTTGGCAGATTTGGTATCTGTTAACTAAATTTCTCAGTTAGGTTAATATAACCTCCATCTCTCTTTATATAGACCGTCAGTTTCTGCTCTTTCAAAGCAGCACTGGAGGTGGACTGGACTAATGAGAAGGCCAAAAACAATCTGAAGCGCATTCCCGTAGACTACTTCCTTCTGCAAGGTACACCTTCAAAATGTTTTTTTGAATTGAATTAATGCAATAACTTATGACTTTAGGAATTTCCTTTCTAAATTGAGCAGTTTGCTGAATGATCATCAGGTCCATACTACATTCCAGAAGTTTCTGATGCTCAACAAGGATGCATTTATAAGATCAAAAATCTAAAATATTATTCTTTTTTAACATTACTTAACATTATTTAACATTTTCTGTTTTTTTTTTATTCCTATGATGGAAAAACTGCATTTTCAGCTGCCATTACTCAAGTCTTCAATGTCACATGATCCTTAAGAAATCATTTTAAAATGCTGGTTTGCTGCTCAAGGAACATTTCTTATTATTATCATCAGTGTTTTTTGTGGAAACCGTGATGCAATTTTTTTAGGATTCTTTATTTAATAAAAAGTTCAAAATGACAGCATTTATTTGAAATCAAAATCTTTTGTATATTATAAATGCCCTTGCTGTCATTTGTGATCATTTCAATGTGTCATTTCTGAATAAAAGCATTAATGTTAAACTTTACTGATAGATCATGTGAAGCACAAACTTCCATTCGGTTAACACAGATAATCAACAAAATAGCAACAATATTATATATACTATATATAGTACAAACAGTGGCTAAAGTGGTTAGTTTTGTTAAAGTCTTTTCAGGCAACTGAAGACATTGCAAATTCCTCCTACAGTCTGTCATACACCGTTATCAGGGGAGGGCCTGTTGATCTTTGTAATTATAGTCAACATTTCTCTTTTTATACTAGTGCTCACCTGGTGTCCTCGCTGATACTGGCTCAGTTTCCATCACAGGCTGTCCATGGCCAGTCATGTGCAGTGGCTCTCAAAAACAAAACATGCCACCTCCGCACCTCTCTATCATTATAACAGACTCTGACTGCACCTCCGCCCCTCCCTAAACATCTAGTATTACATTTATGGAAAAAACAACACTTCCTATTTGTGCACTGAAGCAAGACTTTAAATGCATTGCTGTGCTCAAAAATACCACGCGTCAGTTCAAACAGCTTTTGAGGAAGAGCCGTTTCCTCTGTCTTAACTCACTGATTTATTTGAGGTTTTTTCACCCCAGTGGGGCGACTATTACATCAATGATTTTTTTTCCAAACCCTCGGATGTTGTTTTCACAATCTGGAGAAAATTCTATCAAGAATTTCAGCTATGAAACTTAAAATTTCATCTATGTGCTAGATAGAGTGAGATAACATAAATGAGTGGGTGTGTGTTTCTTTGATTAAGTGTATGTGCTACGCTGCCAGGTGGAAATGCAGTGGGCTGGGGTTCATTGTGTTGTAGTTGGTGGGCAGTCAAAAAGGGGAAGTGGTACTTTGGAAAATAGCCTAAAGGGGCTTGATGCCTTTCACGTGCTAAACAAATCTTCAAACAAATCTCTCCTCTACTTACGTCCTGTTTAAATATGGAAAACCCACTCTTTCCCCACTGAATCTCTCTTACTTTTTCCAACAGTACTTCTGAAGTTTCGTACAGATAAAGGTCGTGATCCTCAGCCAGACAGCTTTGCTGAAGACTCTCAGCTGCTCTTGCAAATCCGTGATGATGTTCTTGAGACCATGGGCTTGAGCTCTGAACTTCTTCCCAATACCTTTGTCAGGTACTTACAGACGCAGAAACATGGTGTTCACATTCATTCTCTCCAACATGTTTCTTTCTTACCAACTAGGGATGTGAAAAACTAGTGGGTGGGTTTCATGAACAACTAGTTGAACATAATAATATGTCTGGTTTCAGGTTCACCAGACCCCGACTGGGTGTTTCTCAAGTAGACAGAGTGGAACAGAACGGAACTGAATGCAGGCTTTTTTAAAAGATGGATTATTTTTAACTTTTTGCACCATCTTAAAAACAGTCAAAAATAGCTGCAGATACTGCCATAGAGTTAAATTTTTTAACGTATCATCCAGACACACCCACCTGAATGTGATGGCTGTAGTGAATTTCTAAAAGAGAGACTTCATGCACACTGTAGCTGAAAACTGAAGCACAGCATGCTAATTAAAACACCACTGCTAAAATATGTAAGAAAAAAAACCTGGATTAAAAAAATCTTCTATTTGGGTTTTTTGAATGACTAGTCAACCCATTCTTAATACCATTATCCTCTGACTTTAGCTCAAAATATATTTGCTTGTTACACATATGCTAGGGTAGACATACAGGTCCTTCTCAAAAAATTAGCATATTGTGATAAAAGTTCATTATTTTCCATAATGTAATGATAAAAATTAAACTTTCATATATTTTAGATTCATTGCACACCAACTGAAATATTCCAGGTCTTTTATTGTTTTAATACTGATGATTTTGGCATACAGCTCATGAAAACCCAAAATTCCTATCTCAAAAAATTAAAATATTTCATCGGACCAATAAAAGAAAAGTGTTTTTAATACAAAAAAAAGTCAACCTTCAAATAATTATGTTCAGTTATGCACTCAATACTTGGTCGGGAATCCTTTTCCAGAAATGATGCGGCGTGGCACAAACACAATCAGCCACTGCCAATGCTAAGGTGATATGGAGGCCCAGGATGCTTCGATAGCGGCCTTAAGCTCATCCAGAGTGTTGGGTCTTGCGTCTCTCAACTTTCTCTTCACAATATCCCACAGATTCTCTATGGGGTTCAGGTCAGGAGAGTTGGCAGGCCAATTGAGCACAGTAATACCATGGTCAGTAAACCATTTACCAGTGGTTTTGGCACTGTGAGCAGGTGCCAGGTCGTGCTGAAAAATTTAAATCATCATCTCCATAAAGCTTTTCAGCAGATGGAAGCATGAAGTGCTCCAAAATCCCCTAATAGCTAGCTGCATTGACCCTGCGCTTGATAAAACACAGTGGACCAACACCAGCAGCTGACATGGCACCCCAGACCATCACTGACTGTGGGTACTTGACACTGGACTTCAGGCATTTTGGCATTTCCTTCTCCCCAGTCTTCCTCCAGACTCTGGCACCTTGATTTCCGAATGACATGCAAAATTTGCTTTCATCCGAAAAAAAAAGTACTTTGGGACCACTGAGCAACAGTCCAGTGCTGCTTCTCTGTAGCCCAGGTCAGGCGCTTCTGCTGCTGTTTCTGGTTCAAAAGCACACGCCTGTGCACGGTGGCTCTGGATGTTTTTCTACTCCAGACTCAGTCCACTGCTTCCGCAGGTCCCCCAAGGTCTGGAATCGGTCCTTCTCCACAATCTTCCTCAGGGTCCGGTCACCTCTTCTCGTTGTGCAGCGTTTTTTTTGCCACACTTTTTCCTTCCCACAGACTTCCCACTGAGGTGCCTTGATACAGCACTCTGGGAACAGCCTATTCGTTCAGAAATTTCTTTCTGTGTCTTACCCCCTCTCGCTTGAGGGTGTCAATGATGGCCTTCTGGACAGCAGTCAGGTCGGCAGTCTTACCCATGATTGTGGTTTTGAGTAATGAACCAGGCTGGGAGTTTTTAAAAGCCTCAGGAATCTTTTGCAGGTGTTTAGAGTTAATTAGTTGATTCAGATGATTAGGTTAATAGCTCGTTTAGAGAACCTTTTCATGATATGCTAATTTTTTGAGATAGGAATTTTGGGTTTTCATGAGCTGTATGCCAAAATCATCAGTATTAAAACAATAAAAGACCTGAAATATTTCAGTTGGTGTGCAATGAATCTAAAATATATGAAAGTTTAATTTTATCATTACATTATGGAAAATAATGAACTTTTATCACAATATGCTAATTTTTTGAGAAGGACCTGTACAGTGTGTGTAACATGCATTTTGCCATCAGCTTAATAGGCTCATATGACATTTTGTTTGTTTGTTTTTTTTTGTGCAAATTAGTTTTTCCAAAAGGTGGCAACACTCGCCTTGCCAGTTTCACACACTAAAAATAAATTGATGTCTTGGAAAAAGAACAAACTAATAAAAACACTCAATTTAGGTAGTTTTATTGGAAAAATTAAAATAATAATTTAATTAATTTGAACAAATTTACAGTCAATATAGGCGTTGCATCTATTATGTTCACCATGTTTTCTCACTGATACGTCCCCAACTCGGGAACACTGGGTTCATGTGCATTAAACTTATTAATACAGTCTTTCCAAAATGATCTAAACACACCATAAGCATAAAACTGAAGTATACTTTGGGATTTTCTCTCCAACTTAACTACAACTCCTGGCTTGTGTTTGGTCTTCACAGTTACTGTTTCTCTGAGATGGCTCCAGTGTGCGCTGTAGTCGGAGGAGTTCTTGGACAAGAGTTAGTCAAGGTGAGATCTTTGATTTCATCCATTTAAATGTCTGAAGTCTTCATTGTAGATCTGGTTACTTTCAATTTTTCATTCTACTTATCCATGAAATGTGAAATGTTTGCTTTCCCCCCTCCATGCAACCTTTCGATCTGGTTCTCCACACAACCATGAAACCCTCCGTTTTCACTAGCGGCGAAAGTGACTTTTCTGATGAGGCGCAGTGAGAAGCGTATGGCAGCTGCCCTCTCCATCAGAATCTGGTTTAAGTCCAAAAGTTTTATCTGTTGATGGTGCGTAAATGCCAGAAATGACGAGGTAATATTCCGGTCACTGATGAAATCCAGCGGAGAGTGCCTGAAATCTTCTCATATGATTCCATAAACCGAACGAGATTAAATAAGCTAAAGCGTAGTGATGTAATCAGTCAGTCTTGAGTGGATAATAACACCTGGATTATGGACCGTAAGAGGATCTGCTGTAGTGTAGTAGGCCATGTAAAAACACAAATTCGCTCCAGTTGCACACAACAGAATACGGTATATTGTAAACGTCAATATCTCTCTTGGAAGGTGATGTCATAGCACGAACCGGGATGCGGTGGGGTCTTCGTGAGGGTGGGGATCAGGGCTGAATGGGGTGATGGAGTGAACGCCGTTGTCTCGGTGGCTGGGCAGGCCTTGAACCCACATGGCGGTGGAGTGAAGCCAGTCTGTCTCGCCATCTCCCTGCATGATGAAACAGGCTGCAATTCGCATATGGCTCTCTGTTTCTCGCTGCCCCTCGCCCATCAGTCTCTGTCGCCGCAACACAGAACGAGTCTGATGCGTTCGATCAAAGCAGTTAATTAGAGAATTCAAGGTCTTTGGCGTCTGACGTGTCTGAAGATTTGTTTGCATGTGTTCGACAGGCTCTGTCTCAGAGAGATGCTCCACACAGGAATTTTTTCTTCTTCGACGGCCTGAAGGGCAGCGGGGTGGTCGACTACTTCGGATCCAAATAAGTGGCCCCTGGAGAACATGGAGAGATGTGTGGCGATGCATGTGTGCTCTCGAAACACCACGGAGTTCATCTTCTGCCAGTGGCCGCAGGCATCAAAATCTGTCTTTTGGACGGTACCTTTGCGTAGCAGCATGCCACACATCGACTGATGCCAAGAGCAACGAGAACATTTTGTCCAAACACTCTTAAATATTCATGTCCACACATTTTTCACCAAGGTTATGTGATTTCTACGTTTTGTATTAAAATAATAAAAGCCCAGAAGAACATACATTTGTTTTGGATTGTTTAGCATCATTGATTTAAATAATTTCCTCTAATCTGTTGCCAAAGGTCTCTTTGCTGTCCTCCGTGATGCTAAATTGCAAAAAATGAGGCAAACAATTTTAAAGGGAATTTAAATTAATGCAAAAATGTCCGGTGCTCCCTTGAGCCATTTATTTCTGAAAATTAAACCACACAAATCATCCCAGCCCCGCTCTGAAGTGAGGCCAGGTGGATTTTCAGATGCTTGTTATCATTCTGACACTGTAGTGAAAGCCTGAGGCACATCTTGAGGTCTAGGGGTTTTTTTATGGTGACGTTCGTAATGGGAAGTACTTTTATTAGGTCAGCCCAGGTATGTCATTTACTGGAGTGGTACTGCAGGGTTTATGACCCCAGAGGCAAGTAGCTTTTCATGTTTTGATTTTTAGGTTTTTGTAGAAAGAAATGACCCTGCCTGTCTAGTTACAAACAAAAAGGAATGCTAAAGAACGCAATGTAACATTCCATACGATTGACACGCCCTCGTGTACAGTAATAGAATCCAATAGTACCAAATGTATCACATTTGTTTGCCTTTCAGCTGAAGTGTATTATGATATTTGAATATATTACGACTGTGGTGCAGACATGCAAAATCAGGACTTCGGGCCTTAAATGGATAATAAACGAGTGCCTTAAATCATGACACAGCATCAGTGAGTCAGATGAGTAGACTGGTCAGACTGGTTGAGCAGGTGCTCAAGTGGGAGTGGCAGCAAGTCTTGTAACTGTTTTTAATTTTTAAGGTTCGTTGACAGCGGAAACATGGGTTACTATGTACCATAATAGGCCAAACTTTTTAAAGATTCTTATCACTGCAGATTTAAGCATCAGCATGGAAAAGATTTTTAACTGTACTGTGCTAATTATAACAAGACATCTATGGTAAAGTTCACTAGAAGGTAAAACTCCCACAATAAACAGGATGTCTCTACCATCATGATTTCAAAGAAAAGATCCAAGATCATTTCTGAAAAGATGTCGCTACTTCTGTTGCGTCACGACTTCAGAATAACTTAATGACGGTAAACTGAAACCAATATCCTCAAACTGGTTTCCTGAAATTGCCAGCAGCTGGTTTTCTATTTATATTTGGTGTGTTGCTATTTATAGACTGATAACTGACCTTGCTGACTCTTCAGCAATAGGTATAATTAAATTGCATCGCTTTAGGTCAAAGGCAGTGTGACACATGACAAATTACTTTAATTATGAACACTTACAATTTGTATTAAAATGGATTTCATTGGTTGTTTTAAACAAAACTAAACAGTATTTTCTTTCCTGTCATTGAGAGTACAAGTACTCATTTTAAATAGTACTCAAGTACAAATTCACCAAGATAATGAAATACTGTAATGAAGTCCAATTACTTAAGTACTTCACATCGCTGCCAATGCCAATATAGTGAGAAAAGAAACAACAGCCTCAGCTGTAAAGAGGCCCTGACTGATTAAGATCCACTGCTCTTTCTCTAGCTGAGGAGAGAGCAGGATTAATTACGGACGCTGTGTTAAGCTCCTCATTTTAATTAAGCAACCTTCCTCTTATCGTGAAGGAACCCCCGAGGCAAGATGTACTTACTCCAGAACAGATGTGTTGCTCCCAGCTATAAAATGCATAAACATGTGACGGGAGAAAGAACAGCCCTCAAATGATCAACAGCTCTTTTAGGAACATTCTGGTGAAGTCTGAATGGTCATGCATGGGAAATGTTCTAGGCACACGCAAATCAGAGCATAGCAATCTATCACATCTTGTTCTGATAAGACTTGTGGTGTTCTCAACATGAGTACAGTCAAACAGTCCTATATCAGATGAAATACACATAAGAGAAGGTTTGTTGTTTGTTTAATGCAACCTTCTTCAAGCTGTAGATGCCTTAATTGATAAAGATTTGGAACCAAGACCCCTGTTGTATAAAACTGAATGATGCATATTAGGCCTTGCCTAAACCATATAGTTTCATCATGTTTTTGCATATAATAATATACATGTTTTGTAATGATTACATTGCAAAGCCTTTAAAATATTTGTTACTGATGTAAAAGTCGTACACTTCTAACTTGTTTTTATTATTTGTTTAATAAATGTTTCATTTTATTTTAATGTGGAAGTTAAATTTAAACATTTAGCTGAACTTTTAGAATTTAGAATTTGTTTGAATTAATATTGTTTGGAAGTCGTTTCTGCCACAGGTTAAAAAATAAATAAATAAAAATGTAAATGTGACTTTTTGGCTCACTACTCTGAATGGTGAGATATAAACTCGCAATTGTCGACTTGTGAGATAATCAATTACCTTTTTTTTTTATCCCGTCAAGGAAACAAATTTCTAAAATGTTGTGTTTTTGTTTGAAACTATGTTGACCCCATGTTGAAGACCCCTAATCTAATATATTATTGGTGGGATCACATGGGCTTTATTAACAATTTTCACTAACCATTATGAATAGTTTTTGAAAACTGTGTATTTAACTTGTGAGGATGATCATACAGAAAAAAAACAAAACATCAAAACACTGTTGTAATTCTCATATTTATTGAAAATGTTAAGGAAAAAACAATACAAAATTCATATAGAAATTTTACATAGAAAATTCCAAATGGCAAAATTACAAAGCTAGAAAATGAGTGACATGAGTTTAGTGTAAATCTGACAGTACATATAAGGCCTTTCTGCATCGGAGAACACGTGTATCGACGAGAAGTCACAAGGTGGCCACAGGAAAGAGACCACACAACTGTTTTACAGGAAGTCATGAGACAGGCAGCCACAGGAAAGACATCTCTGCTCCACAATACGCCATAAAGATTCTGTACCAACATTACAAAGCCAATGCAAGCAGAAATGTGAGTATGTGAGTGGTTAAAAGAATTTTCCCACCAACTTGCCACAGTTTTTCAAATGTGGTTTCTGAAGGAAGCGTATGAAACCCATAACGGTGTTATTAAAATCCCAGACAGACCTGGATCTGACATATTGATTCATAGAGAACACATTTGTTCAAGTATGATGGAAGTTTGGCTCAGTTTAGTCCTCTATGTAGACAAATAAATTGAAGCAGAAAAAAAATATGAATGGATTTATTTGACAACCTTCAGGGGAATGTCGACAAATAAATTAAAGAGATATATGGTCCATAAAACACAACACTAATGAATAATCTCCATGCTTATTTAATCCACTTGATCATCCCAGAACATTTTTGTCAATAACAAATCATCAAAATAACCAAAAGTACAAATGATGGACATAGAAAATAAATTAGCTTGTGCTTCTCAAATATTTATTTGAGATTTCAATTCGCAAAGTACGTTTTAATGGGGATTTTTTTTTACAGCACTTTATTTAAATGTAAATAAGTTGAAAATAGGTAGAAATCCACTGCATTTTTAAAACAACTGCTTTCCAGTGTTGGTCCAAACAAATATTTGAAGAACAAAAAACTGAAACCGAGAAAAGGAACTTAATGTTAAGTACTTTAAGGTCATTTCATCAAAATATACAAACCACATAAGAAACAGAACTCCCTGTTTATTCTATCCTGTTCTTTTTTCTCATGAAATATGTACATGTGTAATCCACACAAATATTAACACTGCTCTCCAGCCATTTCAAGAACTAGTGGTCTGGCTTTCCCACAAGGCTTCCAGCCTCACTTCCGTACCTCCATTGGAGGTGACCAATCTTTGAATTAAGTGGCAAATTTGTGTCCCGAAGTGTAGATTCAGGTAGGGGGCACAGGGTCGGTTAACCCGCACACCATGCAGTGATTGTCCCTGATGGCTTTAGTACGCAAAGGGCTGAAAAACGGCATTAGCAAGGCACGATCCAACTGTGCTCTATTAGTATAGTATGTGAGCATTCCATTATCTCGATTATCACCCGTTTTCCATTGATGGTGTGCGGGTGCACGGCCCGCGCCACTGGTGACTGATAGTGCAGCGCAGATATTGCTCCTGTAAGGCAGCTGAGAGGAGATCCGACGACACATAAAGCACTTCTGGGCCCGAGGCGCTACGCAGATCTCATTAATCTGTTTGCTTGAGAGCAACCCGGCTTAATGTAACTTCCCAGCATTGCAGTTAAAGATGCAAAAGAGTATGCAAATGCGCAGAGAGCCACGCACTCCTACTGACATCTATACCGGGACACACACTTCAGTTGCTAATGCTACATGAGAATCCATGGAAAAAGATGTACAAAACAAACAAGCCAAGAACAACAAAAAAAGAAAACCCACAGATGAAGAAACAAAAACTTGACATCTGATCCTGCAGAAAAGTCCCAGTGTCTTTAAGTGGTCGACAGGAGAGCGCCTGCACTCTTCCTGTGACGTAACCCGTCTGTTTATCTGAGGCCGTGCTGGTAGAGGCCATTGATGGTTTCAGCGACAAATGCGATGAGCCCGTGGTACAGGCCCCTCCAGTTCTGCCAGCCTGGGACGGCATTCTGAAACAAAGATGCAAGGAGAGTATGTTTTATGTAATGCAAAAAGTGAAAGGGAACATTAGAGGCACAGTAAAACTTGTTTTTGTACATTGCATCTAAGTGCTCAGAGACTGTAAAACCGAACAGCTGCAGCATTTCAGATTTGGCTCTCATCATCTGCCTACCATTGTGAAAAAGATGTACACTTTGAGAAATAATATACTTAATTTTAATATAATAATATACTAAGACACTAAATTGCACGTTAATCAAAATTAAATAAAACTTTAGTACTTCTTGATATGTAATTTCATAATTATTTCTATAGTTGTTGAAATATGTGTACTGCTAAATGTACTGGAAAACATTAATGGTAGATTAAATATACTTCAATGTCATTTCTATTGAAATCTTAATTTATGCAATTAAGTACATAAAATACATTAATTTGTATGTAATATCAAATAACTCTCTACAATTAAAATTGTTATCTATTGTCTTACATGTGCTTTAGTATGTTAGTCAACACATCAAAATAAGTGTACTTCTTTAAAGCATGACAAAAGATGAGTAAAATTTACTTTAGAGTAAAACTTACAATGTGCAATTTTTAAGTATTAAGAAATACAGTCATAATATTATCTTCAAATACATTAGTTTTTTTTAAATATACTTGAGATTTGAAGTTCACTACAGGTGCACATTGAATACTATTAAGCACACTTCTTTTCCAGAAGTGTATAAAGCAAAGTCGATTTATGTTTGTGCCTCAGTTCCTTCCCGTGTGGAAACCGAATTTCGAAACTTTGACTTTGTGTAATTAGCTTTTTCCACCTCTTCTATCTGTGATCAGCTATGAGGTAACTGCTTAAACTTTTTTGACCATTAGCAATGCTTGCATTGAGATACAAAGCTGTGACGATGTGTGTTTCAGTGGGAGTGTGTGTCAAAGTTTATGTTAGCATTGATGTGTGTGTGGGGTGTGGCAAGGCAGTCCCAGACAGACAATGTCTGCAAAGTGGAGTCAGGAGAGACAGCACATTACTGTCAACAGCTGCTATGAGTCATCCGCTAAAAATAACTCCTCAGAGGGGGGGATAAAGTCAAAGAGAGGGAAAATGAGAGAGTGACAGTGAAAGAATGAGCTAAACGGAGAGAAAGGAGCAAGATGGATAATATGGACACAATGTTGAAAGGTCAGGGTTACCAGACCTTTCATGTTTATTTAAAAGATTAAATATTTAAATAAATATTATCAAATTAAATTAAAATCATTTGTCAATTAAGTAAACATTACTTCAAGTTTTTTAACAGTACTAAGTAGTACAGTACTGGTTTTCTTGTCAATATTATTGTTTAAATAATTTTAATAACATTACAGAGAAAGGCAGGCCTATTAGGCCTCATTTATATTGCACTGATTCAAAATTTTGAAACATATCCAATTATATATATATATATATATATATATATATATATATATATATATATATATATAAAATAGAATATTATAATATTATATAACAAAACACTTTATTAACTAATTATATTTATTATAGAAACTTCCATGACTTTTTAAGATTTTATACATTTCCATGATAAATACTATATAAAACAGTTCATTAACAAATTCTATTTATGATAAAAAACTTCCATGATTTTTTAAGATTTCATTAAAGTCCATGATTTCCAAATTTTGATGAGGATCCCTAGAAGGTGAAAGAGATAAAAATGAAGAAGATGGAATACAAGACCGTCCAAGAGAAAGTGTCTGGACGACTGAAGGCGCAAACTACTGAGAGGACCAAAGAGGCCAAGGAACAGAGAAGTGACTGAGTTCAAGAGGGCGGGAGGAGGATCTGTGGTCCGCCAGACTCACATGTTGACAGTGAGAGAGAACGGTTTATGTGAGCATGCATACTGCATACTCACACTGAGCTTTTGTTGACCTGCTAGGGAAGTCCCTGTCATGTCATTCTTTTGCCAGCTTCAGTAAACAAAGACATCATCCAGTAAAAACACACTGGTATCAAAGTTCAGAGAGGCCACACGACAGGTCGCAGGCTTTCTGCACGTGACCGGGCCGGCAGCTGCCTCGACAAGACATACTGGATTTCATTACATCGTGTGTGTCGGTACAGGTGTGTAAGCATGTAAGCATACATACTGGTAAAAAAAAAAAAAAATGTATAGCCTGAATGCCCTGTAAGTCGCTTTGGATAAAAGCATCTGCTAAATGCGTAAATGTAAATGCATGTGCGGGAAACTGGGACGAATGTGTAAAAGCAATTGGCTCCACATAAAAAATGGCACACGCACTTAAGAATAGGTAAATAAAAGAGCAGAGAGCTGAACACTGAGGCAAAGCGGTGACGTCATGTGTGTTTGTCTGAGGAGACAAGGGGGAGGTGGGTTTGGTTGGGGGGAGGGGAGATTAGCCTCTGTTTACTCCTGTTCACTCCACCGACTAGCTCCTCACGCGATACAACAGGGATCCAGAGCACGAGAGACAGGGAGAGGGAGGGAGAGAGGGAAGGTTATTAAGTTCAGCCACAACTGGAAACTCGACTCCAGTCACAACACTCACTACAGGCTCGTGAATATCATATTGATCCATTTACTAGAAGACCCACTGGAGGCTACATTTGTGCAGGCCTTGCCACACTCTCTCATATTAACAAAGAGACGCTGCTTTTTAATGATGCTTTGGCACAAGCAGTGGCATATTTAAACTGGACAAACATGATCCTTACCCTCTGAAGAAAAACAGCATTCATCTCATCTCCGATAGTCCTCAGCTGTATGGCCACCCTCTCTACCGCCTGCTCCTCCAGCCGGGGATTGTCTTCACTGGTAGAGCTGCTGGACGTCGAGTCTTCGGAGGAGCTCTGGCGGTCTGGTAGCAGATCAGGCAGCGGAAGCGGCCTTTCTCTGAGGCTGGAGACTTCCTGTTCTGTACCTAAATAAAAACAAGAAGAATAAAATGTATTGATGGTACAAAATTTCCGATTAAAAACCTTCAATAGATGTGTGTACACATATTAATCATTATTCTTTACATTTTTTTTAATAATTTTTAATTCAGAAATATTAAGTTTTTGGGGAGTCAGCATGACAATTTACAACTTGAACTAATACATTATTTAATAAAATAACAATTTATATGAAATTTTGAGAGACTTGACACGATTATGAGGGTCTGAAAGGGTCCTTTCTATATGATACCACTTCCTGTTTTATGTTTTTGTGCTTTTTTGTGCACGTTTCCGTGCACCACATGAATTTGACTTAGTAGACAAAAAAAGTATTTACTAAAAATGAGTATTAAAAATGTATACTTTAAAATGCTTCACTACTTTTTTCAAAGAAATAAAAGATTGTGCCAAAATACTTAATATGGTTTTCTTTTTAATAATATTTTTTTTTCAATGAGATTTTTTCTTCATATCATTTTTGACTTAATGGCTTTTAAAAAACATTAAAATTGTTCTTAATTAGGAAATTAAAACCGTGTTCATCATAGAAGAGATCAATTCATGTCATTTAATGTACACATTTCATTCTAATGTATTTTTTAATAAAGTAATAATTTAGACAAAAAAGAATGTCATATCATTAACCCATTCACTTATTCATGTTCCTCAGCACGTGTGGCTGTTTAAGCATACTGTTTGTACTTAAAGAACTAGTTGTGCAACTGATCCATTGAGAGACGTCATTTGTTGTCATACTATCTAGTAGATCTGTCATACTAGTACCAAGTTTCATTTAGGGTAACTTCTTTGTCTGAAAACACCACCATTGCAATATGTACAGTATTCTCATGACAAAACCGTGATATATGGGACTGTTGAATGAGTTCAGTTAAGGCCACTATTATTTAAACAACCATTTAACAGGCAGACATGCAAAGGGGTGGGTAATCTAACCAAATACAGATTCAGCAAAGGTTACAATAACAGTGAAATTTCATACACAATGGTGAGCCAACTTCTCTATTTGTACTTTAGCATGTGATGTCATATGTTGAGCCTTTTGTTAGGTCAGTTCTATAAGTTCTATATAACATTGGCATTCTATTCTCTACAGTAACGGTAGCACCAATACCATCTGATTAACTGTATGACCGCTCATGAACTTTTATTAATTGAATGCAAACTTCAAGTCCTTATTGTATATGTGACAACAGGAAAGCAATAATATATATAATCTCTGAATGAGTACTGCTATTGTAACATGGGATAATGCACTGCCATTTTTAATATGTAGCTCCTTGAGACATAAATTGTGGACTTCCTAACCTTCAGTGACACCTGGCAACCAACTGACCTAATTCAACACCAACGAACAGCAAGTAGCTAACACACTTTCAAATCATACTTGTGTTTTCAAAATAAACCTTCATTGTTAGTCCCTTGTGAAGAAGAAGTACACTATAGCATATTTATAGTACACAGTATTATGGAAATAATATGCTTTTAATAATATAGTTAAGCGCGAACTGAATGTAATGTTTTCAGACACTAAATTGAATGTTATTTACAATTAAATGAAAAAAATGTTATAGTTTAATCTTAATGTTATATACATGTGATATTATAGTTTAAAATGATATTAAATGCAATTAGTTGAATTTAAGTGCTTTTTGACTACTTATGACTGAAGAACGGCTTTATATGTAATTTCACAGTTAGAATTGTCAAAGCTTTTAAGTTGAACTAAAATTTACTTTATTGTCATTTCAATTAAAACTTGTATGTTGTGTATTTGAATTTATTTGTAATTACACATTTGTATTGATGATGCAATTTAGCAAGATATTTAGGAAAATACTAAAACACACTGATTTAAAATGTGCTTTAAAGTTAAACATTTATTTCTGACGTTATTACAAAGAGCACTTTTTAAAAGTGTACTTAAACACAAGTGTACTCTCTCTAAAGGTAGACTTTAGTTTATTAATATTATATTATCCGCAAGTACAGTTAATTAAAAAAATATACTTTTAAGATTTGAAGTACACTACAAGTGTACTTCAAATCATCAATTCAATACACAGTGGAATACATTTGTCGGCCTAAGGCATCTCACATCTCAGTTGCAGCCATCTTTTCTGCCCTTCAAAGTGAAGAAAGTTTGCATTAATTTCTTAATCTGCACAGCAGGGATGCATGAATATAAAATTATGGCTAATACTAATGCTACTGTGCAACTAATCGAAAAAACGATTTGATTTTGATTTTGGCCTCCAACGATTATGAAAATCCAATAATCGAGATAAAACGATTATTGTGACCCATTCTGCCCCCTTTTGCAGCGCTGCGCTTTCGTTCCTCCATAAAAGCCCAATTTCCCGTGCAAATCAGTAAAATCATGTAACGTGACATCTGCAAAATGGGACGTGCTTGAAATATCGAAGTATATTATTCATGTTTTTAAAAGCGTGAAAGAGAACTTGCGCTGCTCCTCAGAGACAGAACAGAACACAGACATTTAAAGTCATCTTTTAGCTCAAGGTGCGCGCCTAATCACTCAAGTACATGCAAAAATGTGTCAAAATGCTGCGCTTGGTGATTATTCATGTATACCTTCGACGGTCATGTAATAAATGAATGTAAAGAGTTGAGAATGAAAATACACGTGTAACAGTAATTTGGATCCGTGCGGCTCTTAAAGTGACAGCGGGCTATATTTTATTTTACATTTGATTATTCATTTCTGCAGTAGGCTGTACCACGCTACATGAACCTTTTCATATAAACTGCAATAAATACAAAACTAAAGCCAAACTTGTATGTAAAATTGTATAGTGAATAAATGAAATACTCATACCTCTTGAGACTTGCATAAAAAAAAACATTAAAGCACAGTTTGTTTAATTTGTATCCTTTTATTCTATTGTATTTGTTCCTTTGCTTTTTTATTACTGACAGTTTAAATATTTTCAATAATTTTGAGGACTTGTTTGTTTGTTTGAAATTCCGCTGGTCTCTGTAATGTAGATGTCATAGCAACCTTATTTACAGGAAATACATATTTGATATGCATCACTATCTCTAAATAAATCACTCAGATAACGTTTTGGTCAAATTGGCTCCTCATAATCGTGATAATAAACGTGATTACAATATTGACCAAAATAATAGTGATTATGATTTTTGCCATAATTGAGCAGCCCTACTAATAAGATTAAAATTATTTTTATGACCAATAACAGCATCATTATAATGTACAGTGTGAAAAATGGATAACGGTGTTATTAAATTCTTAGCGTTTTAAAAGATTAACCATAAGGAAGAATATAATTTTCTTGCATTCTGCGCAAGTGTGCACAGAGAAAATGCCTCCGTGTAGAGGATTAGTGGCACAGCCATAAGAATCTGATGATCCTCTGTGCAGGTGACTTGAAATAGCGGGAGTGCTGGGTTCTGGCTTGTTGCCAGGGTAACTGCAAGCCGGTGCAGCCTGAGCTGAAATCCAGCCATTGGTGGACAGGAATGAGGGGTGGGCTGGGATAGGGTGGACAGTTGGAGGACAGGGAGGGACCAGGGCCAGACTATCAGCTAGTGAGGAGAGCCTTTAAGGAGGAGTGTCAGCAGAAGTGTCAGATAAGGTTTACTGATAGCTAAAATGAGGTTAAAAACATGAAAAAAAGAGAGTGCGAGGAGCGAGAGACGCTGTGACATTGAGACAATACGTGATTCTCTGTGACAGGCCGTGGTTGTGGACCGTGCAGCACTTGACAGGAAGCCAACAGCAAAGAACATGTCTAAACATGCCTCAGCAAGAGCTCTCTGACTGGGGAGGGGTGGGCACTTCCTGGTGCATTTTAACCCTTGGAGTCAAAGGCAGTGATTTTGTCTTCTGAATTTCATTTAAATATATTATGCTAATGATTTCCACAGATGCACATCACAGAAACACGATCACAATCACTATGTTGCAACACCTTACCTGTATTATCCCTGAGTGGATTGTCCTGCTGCTGGACGCTGTCCGAGCTGAAGGCATCTTGTGTGGGGACGTGGGTTAGTGCTGGCAAGACAGTGCTGATTTGTGTAGCGATGGTTCGGTGCCGGTGGCAGGGCTGGATGATGCTGCCGCTCGGCCAGGCGTCCTGACGCAGCACCTCCATCCGGCAGCTATTTGGTGCTCCGGGGTTGCGATCTCCCGCTCTTCTTTCCATCTCTGGACGGGCCATACCAGATACAGCCTTGAAATGAGAAAAGCAGAAAAAATCTTACAGAAAACATCAGACATGTTCGCATGCCATCTGTTTGGTTTAAAAATGCAGCTGGAAACAAATGACATCATATGCTATTGCATGCAAATGAAATGTAAATTTATGTCTATAGCCCAAAATAAAGATGAAAATAAATTTGTGCTTACTTACACTTATAAGAACTAATTAATTAATTATAATAATAATAATTTTATATATAAAAAATCAAACGTCAGCCCCAAAATAATGATGAAAATAAATGTAGAATCATTTAGTCTTAATGGAATACATAATAATAATAATAATAATAATAATAATAATAATAATAATAATACAATTTAATAAAATAATTCAAACAAAACATCAGCTCCAAATAATTATGAAAATAAATTTGCAATCATTTAGACTTGATGTAATAACTATAATAGTGATAATAATTAATAATACATCAATAATAATGATAATAATAAAATTAAAAACAAACGAAACAAACATTCTCGGCCCAAAATAAAAATGAATATAAATTTTCACTCATTTAGACTAATTTAGGATTACATAATGATAATAATAATGTACCTAAATGTAAGAAAGGCAATAAATAAATAAATAAATAAAAACATCCTAGCAATGCATTTTTTTATTTGACCCAGCAACCTATATTTTGAGCGTCCACAAGATGGCAGAAACTACAGCCTCGTGCTCACGGATGTGTTTGTAAACAAATCCGTGCACGCGATGTCACACACTGCTTCTCCCGCGCTTTAACCCAATCTCACGCGCTACAGTGAGTCTCTCTAACAAGTTTAATTCCACTGGAATGCATATTACATTTTCCTAATTACGACACTGACTGAGATTTTATCGATTTTTCTCAATTGGCAGCAAGGGCTGGTGTGGAAATTTTGAAGCGTCGGAAAAGTGGCACCTACAAGCGCACAGCCGGTGACTTGTTGAGTGATGCAAGGTTAAAGGGTTGAAGAGGTGGACGATTTTGGAAACTGACAGTTCTTTGACATACATACATGACTATTTAAAGATAATAATAAAACAGGCATGTAAACTATGACATGCCTGTTTTATTATTATCTTTAAATAGTCGGTTGACATATGAAGTACAAAACGCAGTTCTTCCAACCAAAGCTGGTAATTGCGTTTTGTAGCACAGTAGATCCCATTTTTAGCTGGTCTATGCTGTTTATTTGTTGGTTGACCAGCTATCAGGTTCCAAAAACCAGCAGCCCAGACCAGCCAGAAACCAACTGTTTTCCAAAACACAGCTAGCATCTCAAACTGGCTTTTTCAGCAGGGGAGGAGAACACCAAGCCCCGCTTTTTTACACAAACTGTAAAGAGTCGTTAACTAAACGACTTGATAAAACCTTTAAATTGACCTTCAGTCTAATACAGTCTGGCTGATTCTGTCATGTTTTTATGATATTTTTGATTAAAAATAAGCAGTAATGTGCCACAGTTGCTGGCTTTAATATCAGTAATCTTACATCGATGCCTGCAAACAACAAAGAGATGCATGCTCAACAAGAATAAAAACTCATTTATGCTTACCTTTAAAATGCGTTGTAAGTCGGTGGATGTTATTCCAGGGTTGTAATGCTCTGACACCGGATATGTGTCGCGCTTTAAAAACACTTCGTTAGATGTCCGTTCATGTTATTCCACAACTGGAGGAAAGACAAACGGTGTCAGTGTTTCAGATAAGCAGTTAGTTGTGTGCTCGTGAGGATGAAGCTGTTGGTTATGATGACAGCAAGTTGCTTTCACTCCCGCGAAGTGCTCGCATAAGGCCACACCCCTTCTGTCTCACAACAAGTCCTGACATGCTCGTCATCGAGGGGCGTAGTGTGAGGCAGAGTGGACACACACACACACACACACACACACACACACACACAGGAACCTACAGTCCTTTTACGCCCACAGTTGTTTGTTGATTCGCGATCCGAGTGGCTTCAGTGTAGATCCTGTCGATGCTATCGGTTTTTCGGTTTACAAAGTACTTTATTGGGATCGCTGTTTTGCATACAGTACTGTTTACTGCATAAATATAACAAAATGACAAAAAATACTATTTTTTATTTATTTATTATACATATGCACACCTGCTGCCTCAAAATAAATACATTATATATATATGTGTGTGTGTATGTGTGTGTGTAAGCTGTTATTTGCCATAATATATATATATATATATATATATATATATATATATATACTCTGAAGTTTGTGTGTGTGTGTGTGTGTGTGTGTGTGTGTGTGTGTGTGTGATATTTAATATGCACTAATAACCCTCTGAAGTTTGATGCAAACTTTAAAAGCTGCTATTACATTTTTTGCCTGTACTATAGTAATTCTATGTGATTGTCATTCTTATGCCATTGTGTGTTTTATTTAGGACAGCAGCACATATTCAACATGACTGACTTACCACTATGATGTAAAAAAGAAAGAAAGAAAGAAACAGAACATTAAACATGCATTATTAATTGCTATTTTTGGTTAAACCTGTACAAAGTTCACAGGCAATAAAGACAGTAAATTTGTTGTGCTTGTTTTTGTTTATCTGGTAACAGTGGGGAACCAAAAATAAGTAAATTAAATAAATAAAAAAAAACAGTATTTGGCTATTTAACATATATCATTTATTTTCCATATAAAAACGTTCCCCATCAAAATGATTTATTTCAAGAAATACTTTTTCCCCTTTGTGACTTTCCTGTAAGTCATGCACTAGAGGGTTAATATGCAAATTTAAAAAGCATGTTTAATCGCTTGACATTCACTAAACTGTAATAACACATAAGCCTTCAATAATTTAAACAAATCATAAATATAAAGACATAATACTAAAGAGAAATAAAACTAACACTCTTTGATGTTAAATGCTCTTTGATGTGCAGCACTCAAAACAAACTTGAGCTAAGCTAATAGTCCATTACATTATGCTAATTAAATACGGAATTCCCGTTTCATCCCCTTTGACCTTTGTCCAGCAGCTTCCCACTGCACTCTTTGTTTAAATGCGGATGTCATGCGCATGATGGAGGAGGGCTTATCTGCAGAGATACAGAGACCTGTGGCCCACAGCAGAGGCACTGCCACAGCTAGAGGGGAATCCCCACGCAGGTACAGTAGGCCTACATGTCTGGGCATACAGCCCCACGCAGACTGCTCTGGGATGGCAAATGTCGTCTCAGTGTTAAATAAATGCATACATAGGGGTGTTGCCATGAAATGCTTTCATTTATAAAATTTGAGATTCCAACTTTTATAAAATTAACATAAATAAATATAAAATTAAATTAAAACGTTGCTACTTTTATTAATAATTTTATTTAGCAAGCATTCTTTGCATTAATTAAGAATCAGAAAGAGTTTTATTGCCAGGGGTTTATACATTATTTGTTTTGGTGACAGAAGCTTCCACAGCACAATCAGATTACAGTGACAAGACACAGATAATAAAAATAGAATAAGTAAATAGGAAATAATAATATTAAAAAAATACACAGTATAAAAAATAGACAACATATGGCATTTGTATATAATTTACTAGTGTTAAAAATATATTTTAAAATTTTTATATATTACATAAATTGTATATTATATATTATAAATACAAACCCAATTCCAAAAAAGTTGGGACACTGTACAAATTGTGAATAAAAACAGAATGCATTGATGTGGAAGTTTCAAATTTCAATATTTTATTCAGAATACAACAGATGACATATCAAATGTTTAAACTGAGAAAATGTATCATTTTAAGGGAAAAATAAGTTGATTTTAAATTTCATGGCATCAACACATCCTAAAAAAGTTGGGACAAGGCCATGTTTACCACTGTGTGGCATTCACACACACATAGACCTTGTGTTTTGGTAACAGATGTAGCGGTTGCAGATGAAGCTGCTGGTTATTATGACAGCAAGTTGCTTTCACTCCCGCGAAGTGCTCGCATAAGGCCACACCCCTTCTGTCTCACAATAAGTCCTGACACGCTCGTCATCGAGGGGCGTAGTGTGAGGCAGAATGGAGACACACATATGGCAAGCCGTTTTAACATTTAAAACTTTGTTTTGACTATCCATTAATGTAAATGGCACATCGTTAAAAAAATTACTGCTATTTTCACTTAGTGTAAAGAGAATCCTTTGCTATTTGCACTTAAATAGCATCTATCGCTAAGAAAACATGCTATTTACAACTAGTGCAAATAGCCGCTGTCTAAAAGAATACATTGGCGCTAATCACTAAACACAGCAGAATATCATCATCATGGATCTCTTGCTATAATACAATACAATACAATACTCCCACCTTGTGGGCTATTTATGGAAGCTCGTTTCCACCACTAAATAAAGAAATAATTAATAAAGAAATAGCAACTTTTTATCTCACAGTTATAAAATGTATATCTCGCATTGTCTATATATCGCAATTCTGAGAAAAAAGTCAGAATGAATGGTAAGAAAAAAATCTGCAAATTAGGCCTACCTTTCTTTAAAAAAATGAAAATAAATAAAAAACATTGTTTTTGATTGTCTAAATATATAATAAAAAAATTCAGACGAGCAGTTTGTGATTTTCTGCCTTTATTGAACATTACACTGCATTTGGTCTATTTCAATTAAAACACAGTGCTATACATACATGCACGCTGGAGACCTTTTACCACACAAGGCTGCATCCAGATTTATTTAATAATCCATGAAGCACTTTATCCAGTAACTTTTCTCTCCGTGACAACAAAAGCAGACTTTTAATATGTTGTTAGCAGTTAGTAGAGTAGGCGGGGAGGAGCTGAGTAAATTTATTCTGATGTCACACAACAGCCATTCGACTAGGAGCAATTCAGATATCTTAAACCATAATTGTGACTAGCCGAAATTGAATTAGAGATATCTCTTCTAGTTGCTCAACTGTCTTAGGTCTTCTTTGTCGCATCTTCCTCTTTATGATGCGGCAAATGTTGTCTATGGGTGAAAGATCTGGACTGCAGGCTGGCCATTTCAGTACCCGGATCCTTCTTCTACGCAGCCATGATGTTGTAATTGATGCAGTATGTAGTCTGGCATTGTCATGTTGGAAAATGCAAGGTCTTCCCTGAAAGAGACGACGTCTGGATGGGAGCATATGTTGTTCTAGAACTTGGATATACCTTTCAGCATTGATGGTGCCTTTCCAGATAAGCTGCCTATGCCACAAGCACTCATGCAACTCCATACCATCAGAGATGCAGGCTTCTGAACTGAGCCCTGATAACAACTTGGGTTGTCCTTGTCCTCTTTAGTCCGGATAAGAGGGAGTCCCAGTTTTCCAAAAAGAACTTCAAATTTTGATTCGTCTGACCACAGAACAGTTTTCCACTTTGCCACAGTCCATTTTAAATGAGCCTTGGCCCTGCGCTTCTGGATAATGTTTAGATATGGCTTCTTTTTTGACCTATAGAGTTTTAGCCGGCAACGGCGAATGGCACGGTGGATTGTGTTCACCGACAATGTTTTCTGGAAGTATTCCTGAGCCCATGTTGTGATTTCCATTACAGTAGCATTCCTGTATGTGATGCAGTGCCGTCTAAGGGCCGGAAGATCACGGGCATCCAGTATAGTTTTCCAGCCTTGACCCTTACGCACAGAGATTGTTCCAGATTCTCTGAATCTTTGGATGATATTATGCACTGTAGATGATGATAACTTCAAACTCTTTGCAATTTTTCTCTGAGAAACTCCTTTCTGATATTGCTTCACTATTTTTCACCGCAGCATTGGGGGAATTTGTGATCCTCTGCCCATCTTGACTTCTGAGAGACACTGCCACTCTGAGAGGCTCTTTTTATACCCATTCATGTTGCCAATTGACCTAATAAGTTGCAAATTGGTCCTCCAGCTGTTCCTTATATGTACATTTAACTTTTCCGGCCTCTTATTGCTACCTGTCCCAACTTTTTTGGAATGTGTAGCTCTCATGAAATCCAAACTGAGCCAATATTTGGCATGACATTTCAAAATGTCTCACTTTCAACATTTGATATGTTATCTATATTCTATTGTGAATAGAATATAAGTTTATGAGATTTGTAAATTATTCCATTCCTTTTTTACTCACAAACTGTACAGTGTCCCAACTTTTTTGGAATTGGAAGTTTGTAAAAACAGACTACTGCAACAATATTATATTAATATTATAATACCTTTATTATTATATTATAATTAATAATATATTAATATTTTCCATTAATATTAAAAGTACAATATTATTATATATTATAGTATTATCAATAGCATATATTTATATATACTATATACATAAATATAAAGATAAAATAAAATGTATATAAATAAATAAATAAAAAAAATATATTTTTTTATATATTCTATATAAAAACAGAGTACTGCAAAAGTAATAATTATTATATAAATAATTAATTAAATAATAATAATTATTAACATTAGAATCAATAATAGTTACAATTATTATTCATATTATAATCGTTATATTATATAACAATATTATTTTATTATAAGTAATATTATATATATATATATATATATATATATATATATATATATATATATGTGGGTGTATCTACAATTTTTACATAAAATGTTAAATTATTACTATTATTAATAGTATAGTGAAATATGCATGGTATAGCGCTTTTACTTGTTTTTTTAGCCTGAGGTCAGGCCACTGTGTATGTACAGTACTTATTGACATAAAAATATACAACTGATACAAAGGTCAATGGTCAAACAAGTAACATGTTTGTTCCCATCTCATCTGTGGTGACATTTTAGCACAGTAACACAAAAGGCAGTATCTTAACTTTTCCCTTTGCTCCAGCAGCCGCATTCCCTCTTCCAAAGTTCACTACCTAGAGATATAGATTGCCTAGATAGTGAGTATGTGAGTGCGTATGTTTCTGTGTGACCGCAACGGCTACATCTGTTACCAAAACACAACGTCCATGTGTGTGTGTGAGTGTGTGTGTGATGACACGAGAGTGAGGCTCAAGTATACTGTTTCCCGGTGACATCATCCTTCACTTTACCACCTCCTCCTTCCTTCATTCTCCACTGTATTCATGGTATCTGATAAACCTGTCTCAAGCATTGCTCGTCCACATATTTTTCACATATTGGTTTTCATTGTTGTCACCTGATAAACAGTCCCTGTTGGTGGCGCAGGGCTGCAGCTGCCACCCTTCAAGGTAATGGAAGGGTGGTGAGTGACAGATCCCAGAAAATGATCTGCAAGTCCAGAAGGCTGACAAACAACAAGACTGGGGTTACATTTAGATCCCATTTGAAATGTGTGGTGGTCATCGATTGTAGTCATAGTGTTATTTTGTGAATCAAGTTTCATGATTGTGGCAGAAAGGTTCATTTTCATGCCACATTTCATTTCAAGGGAAAGAGCAGGGGAAACATATGCATACTTCCTGATTAATATTTTAGTCATGATTGAAAATTACTCATTTGTGATTGATTACATTACATAACATGAAAGTCATAAGGATTCAAATCACCTGTTCTGAAAGCAACAATGATTCAAGCAAAAAAAATCACCTAAGTTTGTTTATGTTTTTACATAAACATTCTCAATAAAAAAACAGAAGTGAGAGAACATTCAATTGAAACCCAGTTTCAGTCCCAGTTATGAGTGTTTACATAAAAAGGATAGTAAGAAATAAAAGGAACTAACAGAGAACACAATGTTTTGTGTACTACTGTTAAAATGTTTCACTTGTAACCACATTGAGCTGTTGTTATTCTATTTCACATTAACCAGAGGAACTGTGTATTATAATTATTCATATAACCCATTAGATGATATCATATTTAATTGAGCTCTATATATAAAACGTTTAAAATATAAAAATATACACTTTTCAATACATTACTTAAAATATATTGCATATTATTTAAAAAAATAAGATTTAAAAATACACACATTTAAAATGTAATATATATACATACATGCATACATGCATATATATATATATATATATATAAGAGACATACACATATATAATGCATACATGCATATATATATATATATATATATATATATATGAGAGACAATATATATATATATATATAAAAAACAGTCTATGTGTGTGTGTGTTAATGAAACTTGACTTCTTCGGGTAAATATAACTTACTTTCATCCGTTAGTGGATAAAATGGCAATTTCAACATCTAACATTCATTCACAGGTGTCACATTCATTGTTTTTTCCTCAAAGAAAGGTAGTGTAAGACAAAAAGCTCATTGTCGAAGTGATGGTCAATTGCTCTGGATGGGGAAGGCTATAGTGATGTCAGAGCCGCTGAAGGCATTACCTCATCTCCATCATCAAGGATCATTTCACACATGGTTGCAAGCCGAGGCCGAGGGAAAGCAGTATTAATGGGTTTGGGGGAGGATTGTCGAGGGCTGTTAAGGCCAGCTGTTGCTACCCTGACCCCATGTGACACCTACAGTCCCCAAACAATGACTTGTTGGTGAAGGGTATTTTTACCACAAAGTGAAGGAATGCTATACTCAAATCATGTTTATGCACTGTGGAGTTTCCGTTGCAGGGTTTCTTTCAACTGACTAGGCAGGACTTGGTATGGCGCATTTGTTGGCAAAACAATTTCACGGTCATTTGTTTTGTGGGAAGTCAGACATCATATATTAGATGTTGATAAAATCAAAGCTTTTATCCATTAACAAAGAATAATTAGTTTCAAGTTTATTTACAGTACACTTACTGTTTGTAATAATTACAACTTTTTTGAAAGAATCTTTTTATGCTCACCAATGCTGCATTTATTTACTGTAAAAAACCAGTAATATTATGAAATAATATTACAATTTAAAACAACTGTTTGAATATATTAAAAATGTAATTTAATCCTGTAATGCCAAAATTAAATTTTCAAAGTGTTTTGCTGCTTAAACCATGATACAGGTTTGGGGTAAGTAAGATAAAAACATTTATATAAATCATAATTACTCCAGTCTTTTGACCATTAAAATTATTTAAAAACAATTAAGTGTCATTAACAGTATTAAAGGTTACGTAGTGCACACAGCTGACCGCATTCCTTCTTGTAATGTATATAACCTCTGTCACTTAATGTAATGTAACAGACGATATGATTGATGACTCACTGTCCCTTGTGAGGCCGTGCTGAAAGCTGCACACCTTCTCTTCATCTCTCATGGGCTCTACTGTTGCTAATTGTTGGAGTGTCACAACAATTAGGTCATTGCTAAGTTTGTGTTTAGAAAACCCAGAACCTGACACCCCTTGATTCACTGGTAGGTCAAGACATCAGACGGTGGATCAGCACTAGCTTGTTTATCTGAGGAACGGGCAGAGGATCACCCACTTCATCATCAAGCAAGCTTGTGTTTAAAGTGTAAAAAGTGATGCCATCCCTCTGATATCACCTGCTGTGTGCTGGATCAAGTTGCTCTCCCTTATCAAATGATCCACTGGTCTTGGTCTGTGGACAGTGTTTACTTGGTTACGCTGAATGTTGTTGGATGCTGTCTGTTGGGTCAGTTTGTGTGCATAAATTGAGTGATTTTGTGAGGGATAATTATAGTTTATATCTGCTGAATGAAAATCTCTGAAACTATCAAATAATTTGAGAATTAAGACCAAAGATTTTTAGCTTTGTTCAAGACAATTACATGACTTTTCACTAACTGCCACCATGTCGTTGCAGATAACGGCCTTGAAAACCCTCACCACAACAGTGTTAGGAGAACTGCAGAATGCCTAAACAGCAATAATTTGTCTTCTGTAAGTAGGCAAGAATGGGTTTGTTGCATAGGATGTGATCAATTTAATGCATACTTTTTTTTTTAATCTTACTGACCTTTTCAGTGATAATTTAGCTCCAAAGATGTACACTGTCCATTGACTACATGCAGAATAATAAACACTCTGACACTGCACAGACCTGATGCCTTTATATTTTATTTTTTTTAAACTATTTTCACTCAAACGAAGTTGCTGCATGAATTCAATAAAAGTAACAAAATATTTAAATGAGCCTTTCAGCCCCCTTGTTCAGAACAAACTAGAAGCGAACTAAGGATTCAAACAATCTTCTTCCTTCTCATCTATAAGGAAATACTATTCAAATTAGACCAAAGCTTTCTACAATTTGTCCAAAATATGTTTAACGCTATTGAATGAGAACTTTGGCGGGCTTTGCTGCCGCCTCTTTAAGCAGCTTGCCTGTGGCAGTGGTAACCCGCTGAGATGAGAGAGTGACAGAAGTGCGCTTGTTTTGCTCCTGTAATGTTCCTCTGCCCGGAAACAGTGTTGCCTCGACAGCCGCGAGTGGAGAAGCGATTGGTCGCGAGGCGGCAGTTCAAGCATCGCGCGCTGTTCTGGGACTTTCTTCTAGAAGTGCGTGCGTCAGCCAGCATCAACATCAAGCTGCCTTGCTCAACTACATAACTACATGTTTGCCTCGCAACGCACTCGTGTAATAAAAAGAACACGCATTAAACATTTAGATGTTTCAGACAACAGCTTTAACTGTACAACAATGTAAATATTACGAGTGTTGTTATAAACCGACTTATGACATTATATTTGTCTATATATATATATATATATATATATATATATATATATATATATATATATATATATATATATATATATATATATATATATATATATATAAAAGCTTTTAGTCGTATATTAAATAAAACAGCATAACGGCTTAAACTAACCTGTGTATCTTTAACAAACCAATACTGGGCTCTTAATAATATTATATGCAGTCGCCTAATTAGCTTTTCTCTGCCGCCCCCTGCCGATCACACAGAGTACTGTCTCAAATTCAATACAAAAACTAGTTGTTGTTTTTTATTATAACCTTCTAATAAACTCTACGAATTTTGAAGGCTAGAAATCGTCATTTAAATTAGAATTTTTATCAGGATCCTATATTTATGTTAAGTTATTTCACTTTAATGGAATAGAAAAGGACCTATACATTGCAATTAAAGTAAAATTACTGAACCTAAACATAGGAGCCTGATAAAAATGCTCATTTTAGAAGCACATTTCAGATGGCACTTAGAGGCTCTGCATCTGAACTCTTCAAATATGTGTTGTTCATGAAATATTGATATAAACTAAAATCAGAATCAGATTAAGGAACCATCAGGTCAGTGCACTGCACACTAAATGTCAAACAAAACAAAAACAGTCGCTCTTTCCAGTCTATTCTTCTTCCACTTCTTCATCCGGACAGCAATAATATTCCACAAAACAAATCTGACCGTCATCATTCCTCACAAGGTACTGTAGAGAGAGGAAGCCTCGACTGTCAGTTCTCACCGAGACTTTACAGGACAGAGCCAAGGCCTTTGTAGAGGGTTTCAACAGGGACATCTTATACCTTTGAGAATAAACGAGAATCTCTTTATTGTTCTTTTACCACTTACATGTGGATGCCTCAGAGGTACAACTATAAGCAGTTTATAAGTCTGTTGATTTGTGAAGTCGTACAGAGCTCTGATTGATGGGAAATGCAGTCAAAAACAGAAGCTCCTCCTACCTGTTGGTCTGTATTTTAGTACACTGGAACAGCTCCATCATGTCTGAGTCTTTGGGATAATCATAATGAGCGTTTCCAGAATTCCCAAATGTGGATAATCTAAGGTGTAAAGGGAAATAATGACTATCTATTGACATTAAATTTGACTTGACTATACATGATGATCTGTTGTGTGCACTGTTACTGTACCTGAAGTAAGGATGGCTTGGTGACATAGTAATCTGCAGAACCTCACTGGTCATGTCAAGCTCAGAGAAAGCCTCTTTAAGACTCTCTGACTGCAGAATCACCTTGTTGGTTACATTTGTGCTGCAAAAGTCAAAGTCTATGGGCTCCTCCGGCTCCTGTGTATTAATCTTGCATACGGTGACCACACCACCTTCCTCCAGGAACAGAGTCAGCGGATATCCGTAGCCATTGTAGCACATTCTCAAGGCAGTGCACACACCTAGGGTAAAATAAAAGACAGGAATTCGTTTTTTATTTATTTATTTATTTTCCAAAAGAAGGACTGGATTATCATTATGATACACACCTGGGACTGTGCTTCCCCCAAATATGGTGAGGCAGTCCAGAAGAACAGTTAAATTAACCTGAAACCCAACTGCATCCTCTTTGATTATGTACTCTTGAAAGATTTCAGCCTGAGGAATCAGACACACAAATACAGTGATTAACACAAGTGCTGTCAACCGGACCCGTAAGACACGGCCCTCCAACACCAACCTGAATGAATGCATTGGCTTGAAGGCATTTGGAGTCCTCAACAGTGACTTTTAACCCATTCTGTGTTGCATTGAAGATAGCATGGTCCCTTAAAGAGATGGCTTTCAGGATGTTGGACAGATTCCTTGCATTATCCAAACTGGCTATCAGAATGTACTGGTCAGCGTCTGCTTGGGACTGAGTTGACAGAGGCATGGTTCTGAATTGTCAGCACCTGAAATGACATTTACACTTATAAAGCCAACAGTCTCATATTTGATACAATATATATTTTCATATTTGAAGAAGAAAAAAAAAACTTGTACAGGTGCTTTCTGTTGTCTGATTTATAGTCCATACTTTTTAGTATGTAAGAGGCCTTTTAGTATAATAGTAAAAATAAATAAATAAGTTATATTGCATTGCATCCCCACTATAAAAACACCAGAGCTTTGATAATAACACTAAACATAGTTTGATTGACAGCTGATATTCAGATGCACTTTAAGTAGCCTGCAATACTATTATTAAAATGCAATTGATTTACTTTACAGTAACGTTATATCAGAATTATAAAGCACCTGTTCCATTTAAAAATATATATTTCTGGTTATTATGTCATGTCAGGCTTAACAGGTTAAAGACAACTACTGCGTTGCTAACCATCTGCAACTAGCTGTTTACAAATGATGGTGACATTATACTGACTAACTTACCCGCTGAGATGGTCAGGCTCTCAGTCAGGAGGTAAAAAGCGAACGTTAAACATAAACACTATATGT
The DNA here is from genome assembly GCF_018340385.1 of Cyprinus carpio. NCBI lineage: Eukaryota > Metazoa > Chordata > Actinopteri > Cypriniformes > Cyprinidae > Cyprinus > Cyprinus carpio. The sequence goes on from NC_056586.1 coordinate 15,444,673, forward strand.
TTTGTATATGTTAAACCTAACGAGTATAGATGTTAAATATAAAGATTTACATATTTTTAGAGTTTGGCGCCCTTAAGTAGTCCAGCTTACTCTTCTTCTGGTGTTTTTGACAGAGTTTAGTATTTCATCCGACCCCTCGCACACTCCGCAGTGGTCAGATGTGGAACTGCAGGACGAGTTCATATACGGGCGCTTACAATATCAGGAGGGGGAGTATGGTGTGAAATATTAGGCGTAAATACACTTTTTACCGGGATCTCTCATCATTACACTTATAAATAATTGTTTATGTATTAAATATATATATAATTATGCTTTCTTTCATTTTCAAAAATGTAAGATGTCACAAATAAATAATTAAAACACTCTTGTACACCCCTCTGTCTCATCACGCGGTGGATCGGCGTCTCCTAGCAGCCCAGACTGTCAGACTCACACAGACGCGAGGAGGAGGAGGAGGTCAGTCCAGCAGGAGCGCCACATAATCAAATCAACGCCAGGCAGGTTCACGTCAGTCGCTGGCTGTTTTACTTTATTTAAATGTCTTATTCGGTATAATCATTTCAGGGGATAGTTATGTGGAATGCATTTTTCTTTTTAACAATGTTTATCAAGATACGAAAGTTCCCAGCTGGTCTGTTTTTGTTTATCTGTTATAAGAGCAACCAGACCTTGCCACCAACAAAGCGACATTTGTGAACTGTCGTATTTTATTTTCTTCATCTGTGTATTTAAACAAAGTGTTCATGGTCTGTGTAATGTAACGAAAGTGATAAGTTACATGTAACTTAGTTCCAGTTAACCAGCTAACTAGCTAATCGGTAAGATAGCTTATTATGATCTGGTCACATATGGACACTGTGTGCTGGAAAATCAATACTGTATTTGTTGTTCGTCACTTTTAACGAAATTAAATGATGCTCGTGCTTTTTCTTTTACATCTGTCTGTGTTTTCTTTTTTTTTTTTAATCAGGTTTAGGTCCTCTGGTCATGGCTAAAGACCCGATGGCCGAAGCTGGTCTTCACTTTGATGAACTCCACAAACTGCGAGTCCTCGAGCCTGATGTGAGCCAGAACACCATTGAGCTCAAAGAGGAATGCGAGGACTTTGTGGACAGTGAGTTTTTCATTTTCTTATTGTGAAGTTTATCTTTCGTGCAGACTGAATAGCATTTCTTTGCTTCTTTTCACAGTACAGATAAATAATTCATTGGATCATTATTATTATTATTTATTTATTTATGTTTAAACAGAGATAGGTCAGTTTCAGAAAATTGTAGGTGGACTTATTGAACTTGTGGATGAGCTAGCAAAGGAAGCCGAAACTGAAAAAATTAAGGTATGTTTTTGTATTTTGAATGAATAGTGCATATCTGAGTAATGTACATTCATATTACTTATTATTACATATTATTATTCTACAGGCCATAGGTGCAAGAAATTTACTGAAATCGGTTGAAAAGCAACGGGAGGCTCAGCAGCAACAGCTTCAGGCGCTGATTGCAGAAAAGAAGATGCAATTGGAAAGGTAATCAATCTTATTAGGCCTGTAATCAGAGTCAGACTGCAAATATTGGCTTTTTAAAGGAAAAGCTCACCTGGAAATGTACTCACTCGCAAGCCATCCTGTTCATCAGAACAGATTTTGGAGAAATTTAATTACATCACTTGCTCAGCAATGGATCCTCTGCAGTGAATGGGTGCCGTCATAATGAGAGTCCAAACAGCTGATAAAAACATCACAATAATCCTTCAACATATTTGTTTTAGACTGTTTTCACTTGTACACGTTGCTTGATATGTGTACATCTCTAGACAATAAATATTATGGATAGAGGACTCGTGTTTTAGATGAAAGCAATGATTTGAATTGAAAAAATATCTTGAGGAGTTGGGAAGTGAACAGCTGTAATGTTTGTAATAAGCAAATTGATAGACTAGAGTTGTGTGGATTATTGTGATGTTTTTATCAGCTGTTTAGACTCTGTTTCTGACGGCACCCATTCACTGCAAAGGTGAGCAAGTGAAGAAGTGCTAAATTTTTCCAAATCTGTTTTGATAAACTCCTCTATTTTGGATGGCCTGACTGTGAATAAATTTTCAGCAAATTGTATTTTTTGGGGAAATATTACTTTAATTCTTTACTGTTTGCTTTGCAGGTATCGAATAGAATATGAAGCTCTTCAAAAAGTCGAAGCAGAGCAGAGTGAATTCATTGATCAGTTTATACTGCAGAAATAAGAATGCTTTATTTTCTGTCGGACAAGAAAAGTGATGCTATGCATCTTGATTTACAATGACTTCCTAATAAGTGCAGGGTCCCTAACAGAATCAACCAGTTAATAGGTGACAGCAGACATCTGTTTCAGCCTCTGACTCTGAGGTGTTAACAGAGTGCTTTTGCATGACCAGTTCAATGAAGCACATACTTGTAATCTATCCAACCATAGATCATAATCTCAGATGAAAGCTATTTATATACAAAAGTTATTTATACTATTTATATGTAAATTAGTTTGTAAAACAGTTTTTTTTTTACAGAAGGAAAATACAGTATTTGCATGTTACTGTAAATAATTCCATTATGAGACCTCATCGGTTAAATTGTTTATTTTTTGTATGATTTGTATTTTGACTGCTGTTTGTGTCTGATTGAAAAATGCATTCATTTTTTTTCTCATATGCTCATGGGACCACAACCAAAATATTTTCTGTAGAAGTTAGGGAAAACTATTTAAAACAAAATTCATTTATTGTTTGTTTACATTTACCATTTAGATCATCAAGTGTGTAACCTCAATATGCGACAAAGTTTATACAGATTTGAAGAACATTTTGAATAAAAATATATTTTGCATTTACATGTGTTGTTATGATCAGTAAACAATTACATGATGTCAAAAAATGTAATACAATTTTAAATTAAAGTAAAAGCTACATGCAATTATCAAATATCCTGGCACATATTAAAATACTTAATCACATGTAATTACTAGCAACAACTATAATGAATACATCCATCTATACACTCATCATAAGATGAATGTTTAGAAGGGATGAACTGCATCTACCGTTGTTTCTTGGACTTTGAGGAAGCGTTTCCTTTCAGAGAAGCGGAGTTATACGTCGAGCTGAAGAGCATGGTAAGCAGTATCATGACAGGGATGATGAGGTACGGAGCATAAATGGACACCAGGGTCAGACGCTCTTTCAGAGTTTGGGGTCCTGGATGCGGCGCCAGTGGAAAGTTATAAAAAAGGACGTGGCTTAAAATGGGGATTAGAGTGGTGGCCACATGAACAGAATAAATGATTGCTGGAGTCCTGATCCATTTGCAGCCACCTATTAAATAGACAAATCCATCAATTAGCAGAAATAATATGACAATAGTAACTGGTCTCCACCGACACAGCTGAATCAACACTAGATGTCACTGTTGTGTCATTTAAAACAGATTCTACAAATCATTAACATCCACTATCGCGTTTTAGTCAAACACAACTGACCCTTCATGAAGGCGTATGCCGCAATTGGGAAAAAGGGCAGCTGCACGAGAGCCTCGCAGAATACAAAAGATCTGAACCACACAGGGGGGTCCATCATCATCGGGTCTTTGAATTCGGCAGCATACCACTGCAACAGGGTTTTCAGCTGTAAAGCAAGCACTCGTATTAATTTACTGGGAAAGAGATACATGTAACTTAGATATTATGTGGCTGCATTAATGATATACACAATTCAGTGTACAGTACAAAGTGCAAACTTACCTCGGATGGATACAGATGTTCAGGAAGTAAAGGTTGAAGATCAACCATGAGAGTAATTGGAATGTGGGACAAAAAGTAAAAGAAATATATGAGTTCTAAGACGCGAAGAAACATTTTGGTTAACGTTCCTCCGTCAGTATTTCAGCAGCGGTAGACGTCAGTGGTCAGTGTGGAGTAGCGTGTTACTCCTCTGTTTCTGATTGGTCCTTCGATCCAGTCGTTTCTAATCTCTGTCATTCCATTGGTCCCTTCGCCTCGGTTGATTCCTGAAGTGGGCGGGTTCGTGATTGCACATTGGCTCATGGAGCGGAACCACAAGCCTTACAAAAATTACCATAGCAACTAAAGTTTTGATAAAGATGATCCCACATTAAATTATGGATTTGCAGTGACAATACTGAAAAACACACCTCCATTAAACATTAAATGACTGTTAAATTATGTAAACATTATTACATGTTGATTAATAAAATTTATTTTTATTATTACTTTTATTATTATTGTAATGTATTTATTATTATTATTGCAAAAATACTACAAATAATTCTTGCTTTTATAACAATTATGAAAACTGATTTTATTGTTAAATTATTTGGTGTTAATCATAGCATGTTTATCACATCGAACACTTACTTTTTTAAGATTTTTATTTTGAAAACAATCATTGAAAACTTGTCAAGAATACTGTCATTTGGTCTTTAGAGTTCTGTCTTCCTGCTAACAAATGCAGCATGTATAGAATATAAATCCTTAAAAACATTGTTCCAAAAGTATGCCTGCACACAATTAGGAGTTACATGAGAACAATGATAAAATAATTGCTACAAAATTCTCATAGAATTAAAAAGATAGAAGTTATATTTTCTTTAATTCTCTTCTGCATTCATGATCCTTTGGTTGTCAACGTTCACATAATCCTGCAACATAATTAATGTTTTATCACTTATCTATAGGACACAGTTAACGCTCAAAGAGTAGATCAAGGACGAATATGACTCACCCCATCACTCTCCACGATACTCTCCAGGATATTAACAATGTCTTGCATGACCTGTTCTCTACATTTTAAAAAACAAATACAAAAGAGCACCATTCAAAATATTGTCAGCAAGTTATTGCAATGCCCCCAAAAATAATTTATAATATGTCAGCAAAATATTGCAGTGCCCCCAGGACATAACACTTATATCAGCAAGTTATTGTAATGCCCCCCCAAAATATAATATATATATATATATATATATATATATGTGTGTGTAAATATATTAAAAATAACAATTTGTATTATACTATATATGTAGAAGTCAGGAAAAAAAAGTGAAAAAAAAAATATATATATATATCTCTCCAAAATAAGAATTTTTTTTTTTTTTTTTTTTTAAAAAAATTTATTTTATTTTTTTAATATAGATATGTTTTTTGTTTTTGTTTTTCTGACGACTTCTGTCACTCACATTTCTGGACGGCAGGTATTGGGGACAGTGTTCTTATAACCAGCACAGACGCTATACACCACTTGCTCAGATGTGTTCAGATCTGGATACGGCAAGGTGCCTGTGAAATATTAAATTCAGTATTTGTTATTTATTCTTCAAAAATATTTAACAAAATTAATCAAATATCTCAGACATTTCTCACCGAATGTCTGCATTTCCCACAGCACAATGCCAAATGCCCAGACATCTCCTTTAAAGCTGTAGTAGTTGCTCCTGAAGTATTCTGGAGGATACCAGCGCAGCGGCACACGCTCCTATGAGATCACATTCATATCATTGAGCAATAAGCAATGAGGATGTGGGGACGGACGGGTGCGATTAGTTCACCTTGTGTTGTTTTTTCCTGCTGCTGTGTCTGCTCCTCATACGGGTCAAGTCTCTGGCCAGGCCGAACTCTGCTACCTTCACCTCCCATGGGAATCGGCTCACCAGAATGTTCCTTAAAGCAAGGTCACTGTGCACCACCTGAACAATAAGAAACCGTCCGAAATCATTCTTTCCATTTATGTTTATAGTGTAAATATGACTCTGTGTTTGCTTAACAGAACAGTTGTTTCATGTTTGTGGCAGATGGTGATACCATTTTGGAGCGTAAGTGCTCCATGGCCAGGGCGATGTGGTAGGACGCGATGGTGAACTGGCTCTGCAGTTCAGGGTCGGCAATCAGTTCATCTTTGTGTTTCTGAACGAAACTGCGCAGGGTTCCGTAGCTCATGAACTCCATAAGCAGCATATACGGCTCTGAGGAAACAAGACACTGTTTTGGTCAAATGATGGAAACAACTACATTATTTCAGTACAAGTTTGACAATTTTTTTTTTTGGATGAATGATAAATAATAATAATTGTAGAAGTGGAGAGGGAATGCTTGTTACACTGCAACTTTCAAGTACAAATGGATTCATTAATGTATATTTCCCCCCTTGTATTGTTCCCTTGTTTTAGTTAAGTTGTAACCATGAATTAAGAATTTGTTCTCGTTTTAGTAATTCCTGGTTACAAGTTAAGGACTCATTCCCATTATAGCAATCTTTTTAATCAAATTAAGAATTTGTTGCCATATTTTAGTAAATCGTGACCACAAATTAAGAATTCGTTCCTTCGTTTTAGTAAATCACGACCACAAATTAAGAATTCCTTCCCTCGTTTTAGTAAATCGTGACCACAAATTAAGAATTCCTTAAATCGTTATAACAAATCAAGAAAGTGTTAGTAGAATTCCTTCCCTCGTTTTAGTAAATCGCGACCACAAATTAAGAATTCGTTCCCTCGTTTTAGTAAATCGCGACCACAAATTAAGAATTCCTTCCCTCGTTTTAGTAAATCGCGACCACAAATTAAGAATTCGTTCCCTCGTTTTAGTAAATCGCGACCACAAATTAAGAATTCCTTCCCCTCGTTTTAGTAAATCGCGACCACAAATTAAGAATTCGTTCCCTCGTTTTAGTAAATCGCGACCACAAATTAAGAATTCGTTCCCTCGTTTTAGTAAATCGCGACCACAAATTAAGAATTAGTTCCCTCGTTTTAGTAAATCGCGACCACAAATTAGGAATTCGTTCCCTCGTTTTAGTAAATCGCGACCACAAATTAAGAATTCGTTCCCTCGTTTTAGTAAATCGCGACCACAAATTAAGAATTCGTTCCCTCGTTTTAGTAAATCGCGACAACAAGTTAAGAATTCCTATGTCGTATGTCACGGGGGTGAGCTCTTTTGACATGGACCAGTAGGCAATGACCTAGCAACCAACCTAAACACCCTAGCAACCAGAAAGCAACACGCTTAAACCATTGAGAAGATCTCAGCAATGCCCTGGCATGCATCACAACACTCTAAAGGCCTGTTCACACCGGGACGAATTTCGCGCGCGATATTCGCCGACGTTTAACGCCTCGTGACTAAACAAAGGGCGCCAATGTGAGTGTGCACACCGACGCGAAAAACGCCACGCGTAAAAGCGTCATTTTTTAAAAAAACGCCTCGGGTTCGTTTTTTTGGTTTGACGCACCGCGTTAAAAACTATACGACCAATGAGAATGGCGCTTTTGCACACGTGTCTGGAGCTTCTGAAGTTACAGTAAAACACAACTTGGGGGCGCTCAAACACAAAACTGTCTTGCTGAGCACACATACGTAACGGCGAAGAAGATATACGCCAAGTAGCGTCTACACTGCCGGGAAGAAATAAGACGAAGAAGATGCAAGGCAAGATGAATGTAGAGTTGCTGGTCTCGTTGGTGTCGGAACACAAAGAACTATATGACAAACGCGACAGCGATTACAAAAATCTTGATAAAAGAGAACTAGTATTTCTAGTATTTCTGTTTTACATTAAGCGCCATCTAATGTCCGGGAATGAATTTGCATGTTCACTCGGCTCATCGTCAGCGAAAATCGCTTGGGTGTGAACACAAAAAACGCGTTGAAAAACGCTGGCGAATAACGCGCGCCGATATTCGTCCCGGTGTGTACGGCCCTTAAGACTATGTCAGTGAGTTTTGCACAGGCAAGATCTAGTCTATATTGTACTGTCTAGCTGCAAGGATCCATTTAAGGTTTATTAGAGTCATATAATACTGAAGTGCAGCAGCATGTCTTACGTTCCGCTGTATTCCAGTCCAGCAGCTGCATCACATTTTTATGATACGCCAGCTTTCTCATTATAGACACCTCATTTTCCATCTGCTTTGGGGTGATACCTGCAAAACAACAGCAGATCTGAACAACTGCTGGATCATTATGGAGATATTCACACATTTTGGTACAAACAACAGCTTGTTTTCAAAATGCATTTAAGTAACAGAATGCATGTCATTTTGTACCTTCTTTTCCAATTTTGCAAGTGACCAGTGAATGGCCTCTACATGTGCCCCTTATTATCCTTGCTTTGTAGAAGACTCCTTCTCTACCCGCCTTTATGAGCTGAATAAGGCTCAGGTCTGCTTTTGTGAACCGAGGAACCTAAAGATCATTTCTTCATGTTACATTGTTGGAGCACTACACAAGTTAGTCAATCACATTTCATACTTGTGATGCATTTTATATACATTTATAAAACAAATTTTTTTAGTAAAATGTTTAAAATAAAAAATAAAGATGTAGTAAACCTGTAGCGGAGGCTTCCAGGGAAATCTGTAGCTTGATTTAGTTTGCTGTCTCTGTAAAGGGTTCTCTGTAGCACGACCCGGCAGTTCAGAAATTTTCAGGACATTAGGAGATGGAGGGGGAGATTCTTGGGAAGGTACCTGGGGGATCACAGATCTCCTTTGCCTCAGCTCCCGTATGCTCTTCTTCATTGACCGATACCTGAGGAGTGAAACAGAAACAGAGTATTTTTGAAATCTGGTACTTTGTTTTTTGTTATTATAAATATTACTGCAATATTTATATATATATATATATATATATATATATAAACTTTAATATTTTAAATTAATATTAAGAAATATTATTAGATTAAAACTTTAAAAGTTTCTTTTAAATTAATAATAATAATAATAATAATAATAAATAATGTATAATTATTTATAATAATAATAAATAATGTTATATACTTTTTTAGGCAAAAGCATCCAAGAACAATCATGAAGAACATGGTAACAGCAAAGATGCAGATTAGAAATATGTGTCCGAAATCAAGTTCTGTAAAAGGAGAAAAATAAGTTTTATGTGATGGCCATCAAAGTTAAATAAACTACAGTCTGTTTTCATATAGGCACATGCAATATACACCCAAGAAATACTGTAAGTTTGTATAATTTATTCAGTTTAATTTAACATAAAAAAACTTACCAGCCTGTATTTGTCACCTCATTCGATAAAAGCAGAAAAATGTATACACACACACACACATATATATATATATATATATATATATATATAGTAACCATGGGAAAAAAAGACAACAACTTACTGTTATGGTTAAAATGATGTAAACTGTTATTTGCCATAACAACACCAAAAGCATTACATGTTTTTTAAAAATCTGAGCGAGATGTTTCATTGGAACTGAAAAGAGAAAGACGCAAGAAAAATGTTATTCATTTTAAATGAAATTAAATATTTTGAAAATACCTTGATTGTCAACCAGGCGACCTTATATGTTCAAATGCAAGACCTGAAAAGCAAACGGGTTAAAGATGTTTTGTCACCTTGTAGAAAAGACAATTAAAATAGCAGGTCCCAAGGGTTGAACTCATTATGCAATGCACCCCATTGTCTAACCTTCTTCTGGATGAGACAATACTGTGCGAGCATGCATGAAGACCACTGAGGCTAAGGTGCTCTTCAGAACAATAAGCCACAATTTTTCAGTGCATGTGGTTTAGAGCAGAATTCTAAAAGTAGCACAGCACGCAGGTTGACACACATCCTGACTACAGCATGCTAGTCTCCAGATTTCTAAAGTGGAATTGTTCAACCCACAAAGTGCAAAAAGGTCTTGAGGCGATTCTCAGTAGCTTAATTTGTATATTTCATTCAAGGGAAATAGTCTTGCAGGAAAATATTATGTCAGGCAAGTGGAAGGGTCATACAAAAGGCTAGTTTAAATGTCAAATGTGGCTTGAATTCAAGGAAGTAGGTCTGACTGATGGCAGTGGACTCTATAGAGCCTTACAGAGGGAGGGCGTGTGGTTTCCTCTTTGCTGCTGAAGGAAACACCTCGCATCATTTGCTAGCAAATAAACACAGACGAGAAGAACTTGCATTTGGCTGCATTTAATTTGTTTCTTGAATAACTGTTACAGATCAACAGTATCACTCCATATACAACTACAAGTATATTTGTACAGTTCATTTTCAAATACATCATTTTCATTGGCGTATTTACAAAACATTTATGTACATTTGTCAGTGCAATGTCAATTTTTTTACAAAATAAAGTTCATTAAATTAATACATCTCTAGCAGTTCATCAAAATTAATTTAACAAAATTAGGACTAACAACATGGACAAAGACACACATCAGTAGTTGATTGCACTACTTGAAAAGAGATCATTTTCCATTTTAATAAATTATCCCTGTATAAAAAAAAAAAGAAAAAAAAAAAAAGAAAATCTGTGAATGTTTAAAACGTTTGTGTGTTTGTGGTTTCAGACACATTTGTTACTGTACTTGCGCAAAAGGCCAATTTTAATTGGAGAATAGTGAAATTATATTTTGATTTTGGATATTGGATATCTATTTTTATTTTAACATTAAAATACCTAAAAAATGTTTACAGTTCATATGTCATATTTGCATTACTCTATGATGATTAATAATCGCCTTACAGTAATACAGCTGTGTTTATTTCACAAACATTTCATTATTCAACAGGGATAAACCTTTCTTTGATGGCAAATATTTCGTTTGAATATCTATGACATGGAAATCGGAAAAGTACAGCAGCAAAATGGATGTTTGTGAATGATTCCCGCTGTTTTCCAAGGGTTTAACGCACTCTCACAGGAGGAGCTCATTCGGTTGATGAGTTGCTGAAAAATAAGAGCCGTTCAATATTTCATTCATCTTTTCACAGTGGTAATTAAGATGGGCTCTCTTATAAAGAGTCACTTAAGAAATGCTACTAATAACCTGGAACACCCTCCGACACAGACATTCAGAACAGTTTAAGTTTAGGTCAACAGTTTAGAGAGAAGAATGCTGTTTTCTAAAAGCAAAGGTTGTGAAATATTTCTCTGTGCTAATACTGTTCACATAACAAACCTCTTATGCTCTCATCTAACAGTGTGCAATGCTTCCCGTAAACTATGTACATGACCAGTTGAACACTTTGGCTTGGACATACAGAGTCTCTCTGGTAAGAAAACATTGTTTAGATATGTATCTGGTTGCCGTTTTTAGTCTCTGTGGTCAACATGCACTTTGGCTTTGACATGCAGAGTCTCTCTGGTAAGAACACATTGTTAAGATATGTATCTGCTTGCCATTTTTAGTCTCTGTGGTCAACAGTATTTTGTGAAGCAAAAAAAATACAGTGGTTACAGGAAAACGTGTAAAAAGCTGAGCATTTGTGGTTTGATCAGACAGCTGAGACTAAAGCTGCAAGCGAATGCGTTTAGGCAAAGTGAACAATTGCATTAAAAAAAAAAAAAAAGTGATAAAAATAAATGTATAAAAAAATTAAAAAGAGAAAATAAGGAGAGTAATATATTAACTCTTCTAAAGAGAAACGAAGCCTGAAAATAACCGTCTTAAATAAGATTTAAAACTAAAATCAACAAAAATAGTATGTGCATAATTTGGCAGCGGAGGATTGGGAGGATATTTTATTAATTAGTAGAAACTTTTTTTTTTTTTTAAATAAAAAAAAGCAACTTTTTTTTGGAAAGTGAATTTGTTATATAAAGTAGAAGTCATTTTATCTGCCCTCGGGTGATATAATACTGTCACTCTGATTTTCTATGATCAGTTGGCCAACTGCAAAAGATGTGAGGTAGTGTATGGAACTTACTGAAGAAAAAAAAATCAACTATGACAAAACTAAGTCAACTGAAGCTTTCGAGAAACCTCTATAATTTATACCAATGCCATCTTCATTGTTGATTTCCTAATCCTGTTCTGTCAATTAGCATTCTGAATATAAGCAATATAGAAGCATAAGCTCTTGTTACGTGATTTTTGGATTCACCTGTGTGGGCTGGCATGTGAAAGAGCAGTTTTGTCTGTCTGGGAATGGTGATATCAAGGGATTGGCTAACAGTTATTTGTTTGCGTTGCAACAATCACATGATCGCTACAGTTCTCTGTGATTCATAACCTCTCTGTGATAAGCTACTACTAAATATTGTAGAAACGTAATTTTCTGTAAAGTTGCTTTGCAACGATTTGTATCGTGAAAAGCGCTATACAAATTTGAATTTAATTTAATTTAATTCACTCATTCACCCTCTCCCTCGTGTATCTGAAGTGTCAGGTACCTCTATTCTGAAAGCGCAGTCAGCAGCGGTCTTGTGCCTGTCGGCTAACTGATATATTGTGCTTTCACAAATGATGACAGCGACGTAGCTGTTTCACTTCTCATTGCACTGGCAAACTAACAGCCCCAGTGTCTTTGCTGTGGAAGAGCATGGCATCACTGCAGCACACAGTACTTCTTGTAGTCAGATTCAAAGTCTTCGTCCATGCTAGTGGTGTCTGCCATCTTTTTGCCCTCTGTTTTTGGCAGAAACTGTGAGTAGTCCACTTCCTGTTGCTCATAGAACAGGATGTAGGCAGAATCTGTGTCAATCTCGTCCGAGTGAACTTCCTGAAGAGGATAAGAAACAGTGTGTTTTAGGTGTTGCGCAATACTACTCGTGTTGTCACGAAACCAGACTTCCAGTAGTCAACACCAATGCAAGGGAAATTTCAGGAATATAAATTTCATTGTTAACACCACAGTACTTACACTTATTTTATTATTTTTATTTTTCAATATTCAACACTAATTTAATTAAATGTAATTTTTCAGTAGTTTCAGTAGTCAACTCAAGTGCAAAGGAAATTTCAGAAATATGAATCCAATGTGGATACCATTATACTTACAATAAATACCATAATACCTTTTTTTCAATATTCAATACCAATGCAAGGAAAATTTCAGTAATATAAATTCCAATGCTGATGCCACAGTACTTATATTAAACAAACTATTCTAATTTAATATTTTATATAACATTACAATAACATTTGTTTCAATTAAATTCAATTTAATGTTGAGCTTTCCAACTTCAGTGGGTTATTACTGCGACAGATACTGCAGAAAGGTTGCAGAGCTCAATTTGTTAAAGGCACAATATGTAATTTTTCGCCACTAGAGGGCACGCATTCAAAACAAATTTATTGATTTATTAACATAGTAGAATGAATCAGGGTGAGGCTGAAAGTGGTCGAAGCGAAACGAGGCAGCTGAACAAGCATGACACGTACGGCTCGAAAGCAGCGGAGCTTTTATTGTGCCACAGTCGACTGCTTCCGCTCCTTCCGGTCGTGAGTATGTGGGGTAAAGCAGCGCTGTTTTATCATACTAGATACTACATTTGCAAGTTCTGTTATAATGCTACTCTGTGTGGTCGTCATCGTTCTATTAAAACGCCCAACATATCAAAGCGTCTTTGGTGTTTCCATGTTTTCTACAAAACAAAACCGGAAATCAAGGGTGTATGACGTCATCGGCAGGCGACACAATGACACGGTCCATGTCACTAGACTTGTGTACTTATCCCATGTCACATCTGGGATAAGTACACAAGTCAGCAAAATATATAACACTGCTCTAGTGGTTTTTGAAAATTTTAATAAAAAAATCGTACGTATTGTGCCTTTAATTTTAGTATCAACTTAACAGTGAAGTACTGATAGTTTTAATATCTCTACTTCGTTGAAGCATTTTCTATTTTTGTAGATATATATTTTATCTCTGTGCAATAAGAATGCTAAATAATGGAAACAAATGAGATTAAATGAGAATAAAGAGAGTTGAGATCTTACCTTGCAGCTGCTGTCGTTGTAACAGTACCATTTTTCATTGGGGTTTTTGGCATAGGTCACATAGTGCCCCCCTCCCATTATTCCTGAATGGCACTAAAAGAAAAACAATAATCACAGTGTCAGAGAAGCTGTTTACAAAAGCAATCATTACACAACAAAACATGTAGACAAGAATCACTTACTGAGATTGCATATAAATTGTACAGGGGCTCCAGGCAGATGTCATTTCTTTGGTGAGGGGTGTACAGGTCTGCACTGACGTCCGAGTGTCCGTTACTCTGACTGCTCTCTTGTCCCAATCCATTCACCATGATGACATCACAGTCATTGCTTGAGGCGTCCAGTGACCAGATGTCTTGTGCATTTGCATCAGATGGCATCTGATTCTCCCCATCCATCACTGCGCCCTGCTCCAACTCGGCCTCGCTCTCCTTGCTGCTGCTACAGGCATCCAGGTTTTCTTTGCTGTTGCAGAGTCGATGTCGACTGCCCAGCTGGGGAAGACGCAGGCGCCCCTGTTTCCGCCCTGTATTTCTGGGGCTGCTGCCAGGGCTGCTGTTTTTGCTCAGTGGGCTGCCCACCCTCCTGATGGAGCACGGGGTGCCTGAAACAACAATGCAATGATTAAAGAATCTCATGTCTCATGATTCAAAATGTCTGCAAAAAGAGAAAAGAGAGAGAGAAACAGACCTCTTCCAGAAGTGGGAGGACTGGCCACTGTAGTAGTGGAGATGGAGGACACAGAAGAGTCTCCTCTCTCCAGCATCTGGAGCTCCTCTACCAGGGATTCGCTCTGCAGGCTCTGCAGGCTGCCCATGCTTTGACCCACCTCTCGTGGGGCCAGGAACGCACAGGGGTCAAAGCTCTCACGTGGAAACTTCACAATCTTCTGAGACTTAATCCAGCGACCATTGACAAACTGGAAGCGTTTCAAATGAACAATCTGTAAAAGAATACAAAAAAAAAAAAGTGTCACCGATATATTACAAAGGGCAACTTGCAATGATGCATAATAATTAAAGTTTAAGAGACATGCAGTATTTTTATTCCTACAGAAAAAGAGGAAGTGGAAATCATTTGTGTTTCTGACCAGTACAGGAGGCAGCCTCCAGAGGTCCAGTTTCTTGGTGGCCAGGCGGTGGGTCTTACACTTCGAGCAGTAATAGAGCTCATCCTCTCCCAGCTCTTCTTCACTGGTGAAGGCTTTCAGACAGCTATCCAGACTGATGGGCTCTGCCTGAGCGCGCCGACTCTGCTCAACGCTGGGATGCTCTTCCACTATCTGCCCACAGAAATATTAGCAATTAATTACCCTACACACATTAACAGAATGAAACTTTAACTACTCAGGAACACTAAGAGGTCTGGACTATAGATTATTTAAAAGATTTGAATAATTATGCAACCAGGAATTAATTTGTAATTATATTTAAAGGTATTTCTTTTGAAGGTATAATTAAACATTTGTATTTACAGACTTTTTGTAAGTTATAAAACTGACAGTTCTATTCTGAAATGTATCATAAAAACACGTGCAAAAACCATGGATTTCATTCTATCTTCTTGAAATTTTAAACCAGTGTTTCCCA
Organism: Cyprinus carpio; assembly: GCF_018340385.1. NCBI lineage: Eukaryota > Metazoa > Chordata > Actinopteri > Cypriniformes > Cyprinidae > Cyprinus > Cyprinus carpio. The sequence goes on from NC_056586.1 coordinate 15,460,003, forward strand.
ACCGGGGTGCCGTCTTTCGAGAGCAGGGGTGTAGTGTAAAAAATCCTTTTTTAAGATTTTTAAATTGCTAAAATGTTCAAAAAAGCATCTTTTGTATAATATATATATATTTATGTTTCTAAGGTATCATATTGAAGTTAAAAATTCAAGTATTATGACAAAATTAATTTTGTAGGGTGCCACAAATTTGTTAAAATTTCCAAAGGGTGCCGCGAGGCCCGTGACTAAAAAAAGGTAGGGAAACACTGTTTTAAACAGCCTATTTACTATTACTTTATAGGAGCTTTTGCCTTCAGAAAGTGTCTTTTGCAAATAGTAATGACAGATCATAATTAGGAGTTCAAGGCTTATCAGGGACTTTCGCTTAAGGTAAAATAGGAAGTAGACCCAGAAAACAATTAATCATACAACATGCTTTTAATGGATTTCTCAGCTGTGATGTGAGATGGAAGTGAATCGTTAGGTTTAAGGGTAGGGACTCACTAAACCGATGCCAAAAACTAGCACTGAGTAAAGCCGACTGTGGCATTGCCTCGTATCGTCTCGCATCGGGGGAAAAAAAGTTGCACTAGAACACACTGGACAGACTACAGCCGATGGCCAAACAAGCATGTACGCTCTGCCCTTGTGCAAAAGAACTTAACTCTTCCATACCAGCAGGGGGCAGCAGTCTGTAATTGCCATTCAAACAGGGAAACCAGAAGTGATAGAACTGTGGATATACAAAGCAAGCAGCGCTTTTACCATTGTTTACACCAGCCACGCTCATTATTAATGGATTCGTGTAGCTTTTTTTCAATCATGTCTACTGAGCTGCAAATGGCACTGGCAATGTCAGCCATTGGTCATCGTCTTGTGGATAAAGAAAGAAACAGATAGAATAACATCAAAATTCTGTGCATTCCGTCTTTTCTCCATCATTGGTTTGCTTCTGTCAGTTCCTTTTTTCTTGTGTGCCCATTCGCTGAGCTGAACAGCCAATCAAAGTTCTCTTTCTCACCAACAAGCTCCGCTGCCGATTTGACATGCAGAATCGACCGAAAAACAGCTGACAGTGTCTGACTAGAGCCAAATGTGCGGAACACACTGAAAAAAACTAAAGCCAACCGACACTCAAAAACCACCCGACATTGGCCGACGGCCAACCACCAGCTCGGTGTGTCCTGGGCTTAAGGGATATTTCAAGTCCTGCAGTGCATCGTCAGACTGAATCCAGTAACCTAAAGACTTCACCCTTCACACAGGGACAAAACTTGAACTGACTGAAATACTTCTAGCACACTTACAGCATCCTAATAGCACTCACCCTTTCCTGAGAGGTCTGGTAACGAAGGTGCAGGGCGGTGGGGTCCCAATCTACAGCAATGTAGGCATTCCCCAATGATGCTCTGTCTTCATTACAGTCCACTGTGCAGCCTCTGCAGAACCTGGCAAAGTCACCGACAACCCTTGTCAGTCACCACAACCCAAGCTGCGGTGTGAGAGGTGATACCTGCTGAACTTAAATGCCTTACCTGTACCAGGGACACCAAGCACAGGAATGACCATCTTTCTGCACCACCCGTAGAGTGAAGGGGTACTGGTAGCCCAAACTGTCATCACTGGAAGAGAGTATGATGTCACATAACTAACCAAGGACCTCTACTGTACACATGTTGAGAGACCACACTGAAAATCTGGGATTTTTTTTAAAAGTTGTAACTTAGAAATAAACAGTTTTAATACATTTTAACAAGTTTACTTAAACATTTTGGACAGAAGAAAAGTTGTGATGTAAAATGAATAAGAAATATTTAAGATTCTGGACTATATCCTAGGTCACCGCTGACTTTTTGAAACGAGCTAGGAAAACTTACATTTTCAATTATTATAATATTATAATTTGTAATGATTTGTATTACATTACAAAAATGCTAAATAGAAGCAATTTCACTAGTGGTCTCAGACATTTATTTGTCACCTGATGTTTTAAAGGGCTATTTACTACTTTCTACTGACAGAGACAATAGAGAGGAGACAGGAAATAATTGTGAGGGGAAATGGGATTCGGAAGTGAGTGCATTAAAATGCTAACTGCTCAAACTACAACTTTTAGCACATCTCATTATCATAATATTTTCCATAATATTTGAACCTTTCAAAAGTTTGGGGTCAGTAAGATTTTTTTGATTGTTTTAAATAAATTAATACTTATATTCAGCATGGACACATTACATTGATCAAATTATATTTTGTAACAACTCTATTTCTATATTTTACTTTCTATTGAACTTTCCATTCATCAAAGAATCCTGTAAAAGGTATAATGCTTTCCGCAAAAATATTACACAGCAAAACTATTTCAACAACAACAATAATAATAATAATAATAATAAAAAGAAATGTTTACTTCAACCCCTCATCAAACACACCAAGCTAATCAGTGTGTTCGAGATCACTAGAAAGCTACAGGCAGGTTTGTTTGATTAGAGCTGGACCTAAAATCTCTAGGACAGTGGCCCTTCAGGACTGAAGTTGCCCATCCCCATTATGTGTACGGCTAATAAAGAAGATCGATACATTTAGCCAGAAAACCCTACTTAATTATAGAATTTATGAGCTGATATGCTTGAGTGACAAAATTACATTTCCCATCATTCTCTGTGGCAGAATAATAATAATAATAATAATTCACATTCTTTGAGTTTCTGAGCTTGTAAAAACTGCCCAGGAGGACATGAATGCATCATTTTCCTGATTATGTATCTGAGCACATCTCTACACTGTAGCATGATATAGCCTGAACAAAAGTGGTCTAACTGCACAATGCTGCCCTGAGGCAACGCACAAAAAAACAGTTTTAGTATATGAATAAAAATAAAATAAGGCTTTAAACAATCAAACATTCTTCAATACATACAAATGCACATGCATATATATATATAGCAGCCAGATTATTTTGATAGCGGGTGGTTCTGAAATAGATCTGTCATGACAGCAACATTTACACACAATCAGAGTATGTGAGCGGAGTGGAGCGCAGCGAGGAGCAGATTTTTTAAAAGTCGGAGCGTGGTTTTCACTCGCTGCAAGAGCGCTCCACCACCGCTCCATCACGAGTAAAATTCATGACAACACCCCGTAATATAACTGCATATTTAGCAGGAATGTTAAAAATATTTAGCTAGCTTGATAGAGAAGGATCACTCAAATCAGAAAGAATGTGAAGCTATGATGACGGCAATGGACATGAACGGGAAGTTATAGCTCTCAAGGAATTTGTTTGTTCCTTCTAGATACTGAATATTTTCAGCTGACAACCATGTTATTAGTTGTCATGTGGTAGGAAAAAAGTTTGAACACTATTGACCCAATAAGCCACTTTGAAACTTTGCTGTTATTTTATTTATTTTATTTTTTAATATTCGTTATGAACAGAACTGTGATATTTCAAACATATTGAAATACTTCAGCTGCAGAGCGGTGTTTCTGCGAGGAGTGGAGCGGGAGCGGGAAATGGTGAACCTGGAGCAGAGTGATTATTAATGCTCTGAGCAAGGAGGGGAAATAGTTGACGCTCCACTCCGCTCACATAAGGGCCTTTGGCACGGCGGGAACCTATTCATAGTACCAGAACTAATTGTGGAACTACCCACTTTTCAGCATTTTCGCACCGCTGGAACTGTGTGCGATTTTAGCACCGGACTGCCATTTCGAGAACCAAATTAGCTCCTACTCTGGAGCAGGGTCTAACCAGCAAAACTTACAACACCCGACACAAAAATACACATATATTCCAAAAACATACAAAAAAAAAAAAGCCCACACCCCACAATATAAAAAACTGCTTAAAAAACATACTATAAACATTGTGTCAGCTTATTTCACAAATATGGAGAACAGCGATAGATGGATGGACGCTGAAGTGCAGGCAATTGTAGCAAATGTAGCACTGCCAGTTGTCTTTGGAGATACTTAGTCCTCTTTTCCGTTCTTTCAATTGCTTTACGTATACGGCGACATTCCATGTCTGACTGTTAATGACTGTTAATAATCTCCTACAGGATTTAACACAGAGTAACAGCTCACTACCAGGTACAAAATACACTGTAACAGTCTGTCACAGGCAATTCTAGTTGATTTTTTTTTTACTTTTACTGTATTTTTGATCACAAAAGACTCCTTTCAAAAATATTTTTAAAATCTTGCTGACCTTAAATTTTTGAATGGTACTGTAATTCAAACCTGTTTTGGCAAAAAAAAAAAAAAAAAAAAAAAAAAAAAAATCCAAACTAATCATCAAAATAATCCTTGATCTGCAGATGCCACTGACCAGTCTTGAGCATGGTTGCTGGCTTCCTGTGGGGGCAGAGGGCTAGCAAGTCTGGAAACTTGGATCCACACGGCATCATACAGGTCCCTCTTACTCGTGTGAACTGTGCATGGCACAATCAGTGGCATACCAAACAGACTGGGCCTGTTCTTCTGAGAGGACAGGAAGTACAGCTCTGTCCGCATCTGAGGGGACAGACCTTGCACTTAGGATGCTTATGACCATCATGTGAAGTCTAACAGTGAATATATCAGTAAATCCTCACCATCTTTCTGTGCATGGCAATAATGTAGCCAATAAAGGGGCTGTCTTGCACAGGCACGGCATAGCCATTAGGAATACCATTGGCGAGAGGCTTCTCTGGGGTGCAGGGGACCACTGTGCTGGGCATGCCATTAGGAATCAGGCCAGCCTTTCCAATGTTATTGTTTCCTGCTGTCCCATTGGCCATGGGTGGTTTTTCTAAAGGAGACGTTTATGGGTCAATGACAAAACAAAACTTCTCTTTTAAAGAAATAGTTGAACCAAAAATGAAAATTAGCATATAACTTACTCAACCTCAGGCCATCTAAGATGTAGATGAGTTTGTTTCTTCGTCGGAACAGATTCAGCATTACATCACTTTACATCACCAATGGGTCCTCAGCAGTGAATGGGTGCAGCTTTTAACTTCAGAAGACAATTGATGGACTGGAGTCGTGTGAATTACTTCTGGATTACTGTGATGTTTTCATCAGCTGTTTGGACTCTCTTTTTGACAGCTCCCATTCACTGCAGAGGATCCAATGGTGAACTAGTGATGTAATGCAAAATTTTACAAACTCATCTACATGTTGGACTGCCTGTGGGTGAGTACATTTTCAGCAAATTTTCATTTTTGGGTGAACTATTCCTTTAAGGAAAAAATATAGATGCAATCAATCTTTGTTACCTGTTATCATTGGAGAGGTGACTGAGGTGGGCGAGCCAGGCACAGGGATCTCAAATGCACAGAGAAAGCCATTCACAGAGTGTCGCACCTTCTGGTTGTCTTGAGGAAAGTTCTAGACCAAAGACAAGCATTTGTTTAAAAGCCAGGCCACATGGATTGCATCAACAACAGTGTCTGATGTGGCGAGTTGAACTGACCTTGATGTTGGACGTGTGAACCTCAGCCAGTAGAATCTGCTCAGGTTTCAGGCTGCACAGCTCACTCAGCTGTTTCTTCAGGCCCATGTACTTCTCATCCATGTTGAGACGAAGCCCGTACCGCACTGGAGTGGTGCCGTCAAGTTTGATAACTGCAAGTCAAAAAAGCTTTTATGTAGGACTGGCGTATCTACTGATGGATTTTAAAGTGTTTATGTTTTCTCCCTGCTTGGCCTCACCTGTGATTTCTAAGTGCATGGAGCTGTCCATGGGAAGCGGCAGCGACAGGAAGTTAAAGGGATCGAAGCGGGCACTGATATGGCCACAGGTCTTGCACTTCACCTGGGACCTGAGCTGCCCATGGAAGAGGTCGACCACGATAGAACGATTTCTCCGCAAATGGTTTTCCCAGGCCTGCAACGAGAAACACGTAAATGTCCTCAGGTTGAAGAAACAACTTCACATTAGAGTATCATCAGTGTGCCCATTTAGGTTAATTTAGGAGTGCTTAGATGATGTGTACTGAAAAACAGTAGTTTGACACTGACCTCTGTGGCCACTTCATGATCTGGCCGTCCATCGCTGTCCTTGAGCTCCACGTACGGCTTCTCATGCACACGATTCAAGTCTTCGTGAAGCCCATCCAACAGGAAGGCCAAAAGCTCCTGGGAGTCTTGCTGCTGGAAGCCATTGAATCTCGGTGCATACTTTGCTATCGTCCACTACAAATTTTTTAAAAAAAATGGCATAAGAATTTTTATGGAAACATTTGGGTTTGATGCTCATGATTATAAAGATGTTAAAAACTCACTCTGAGTTTCAAAGGTGCAACGTTCTTCTGGGTGCCGCTCCAGAGTTCCTGTACCAAATCACCATAGCATTTGGCCATGTGACCACGCATTCCTATTGGATTGGTTCTGTCAAGGCAAGACACAGATATCACAGAAACCACTTTCAAACCAAGAAGTTTTCTGCTGATCAACATATCGTGACCAGCTCAAATGTAAGCAACTTCTTAGCCCTGCACAAAACTCTCGACTGTGCGGATCCCAGTTGAAATGACTGGATTTCACCCACAAATTTTTAATAAGCAATGGCAAATGTGACTACAAATTAACTTAGTAGTTACAAGTGTTTGAGTTTTAAAAAAAAGGCACTGAGCAAGTCTCCATACCTGTTAAGCTCATAAAGGTGTCGCCCTGAGATAAAATACTCCGTGAGGGACTTGGTATTGCTTACACACTGAATACTGGAGTTCATGAAGCATGTGTTTCCCAGGTTACTCAAACCTGTGGCACCTTTCTCAGTAGGAACTGTAAGAGAAATAGCAAAATTTATACACAATTATAATAGACTAAAGGTTTGATTCAATTTAGACTACACTGATACAACAACTTGAGTACTATCTCCAAGAAAGTCCAATTACTGAGTATTTCATAGAGTTCGATGGCAACATTGGGAGTCTTTAAATGTCACAGCTGATGTCTGCCTTGATTGCTTTATGTAATTGCATCTGTGTTTAATAATCTTCTTGATATGTGCTTTGATACAAAAAACCGGCCTAAAGAATTGCACTGTAGTGCCATCTAGGCAACGTCATACTCAGATAAACATTTTGACATTTGTAGATGGCTTGGCCAGGCTCCAATCTGCATAGATTTTTCCAACACTTTTCAAGACCTCTGACATTACCTTTGTGTCTGTCGATTTTGCTGCTGTTTGCAATGAAAGACATTTCCTCTGGCCAGCTCATATCTTTGTTTCGAACTGCAGAGAGGGAAAGACATATTAATATTTTTTCCTTTTCTATCAGTACAGCCAAGCATGCTTTGCAATTTAATCCACACAGCTCAGCAAATGTGAAATGAGATCAAATTTTAATTAAGACAGATAAATGTCACAGACATACCCTCAATGACTAAGTGCTGTTCGTCTAGAATTTTCAAACTTTCTAAAGTGTGATCTTCATCATCCAGGAGAGTGAGGTAATTCTGATAAAAAGACAATTAGCCAACATTAGTATACAATATAATGCATGTATCATGAATTATTTAAGACCTCAATTAAAAATTTGAGTTTTGTGGCTTGTAGTTTTAGGTCTATTAGGAATAAATAACTTTTGAAAATATATTAAAATAGAGGACAGTTACTTAAGATTAAAACATTTCACAGTATTATTGTATTTTATATTGTATTATGCGATAAATGCAGCCATGGTGAGAAAAGACTTCTTTTAAAAACATCAAAAAAATCTTACTGACTCAAAACTTTAGAATGGTAATGTACAAGTTACCCTTAATTATTGACAAAATTATCTTTTATCACATGCACATTTTAAAATTACAGTCCAGAAAAATAGACCCAAATTATCGATGACTCATCCTGCACAGATTTTGGTCAAATCTAAATCAATCAATTGAGATGCTCCATCCAAAAATTAAAATATGTGAACTTTTCCTCCCAGTTCAATGCTTTATAATGAGGTTAGATTTGCATATGAATGTCTTTGATCAGAGTTTGATGTTCTTCAGTATGAGTTAAGGAAGTCCCCACCTCACTGTTGTAGAGCCAGAGGCGCATGTCCTCTTCTTTGATGCGTAACCTCTGGGACAGGTACTCATGAATGTCTTTAATGGTGCCCATCCTGCTGAAACAGCCTGTGTATGCCAGCACTCGCTTCAGAGGGGCGTTCGGAGAAGGAACGTTTCCTGAGTTGGGAATGAAGCAGCCTTTAGCATTCTCTTTGTCACATGCAATTAAATATTGAAATACAACCCTTTAGAGATTTTCCACCCTGCTGTGTTGTAATATATTCAAAAACTAACTTTAAGTCACTGAGAATGTAAACTTAATTTAACCTACTGTGCTAAGTTAGTCAAGTAAAACTTTTATGATTTCATTTTAATGCAATAATGGGAAATGTAAAGTTTCAGCCAATCCATATATCCTAACATGCTATTAAATCAACCAGTCTCAAGGAGCACACAGATCAATATAACGCCCCCCCCCCCCCCCCCCCCACACACACACAGCCCCAACACCTGATCGACAGACTGAGGATTAGTTGTAAGGTAGCAGCAAGAAAGGGCAAAGGTCATTTTCAAAGGGATCATTCATCAATTCATTAGTCTGGGTGATTTAAATAAAAATCAAGCCAAATTAGTCCAATCTTATTAAAAAAAAAACATTTAAGATTTGTACAGAAATTACTGATTTCATAGGAGACCAAAAAAGAAAAAAAAGATTGGTAAGACAGCAAAGCAAAAAATTACAGGACATCAGAGAACGCCCATCTTTACCCACACCAAACAGTCTTCTGAGTCTGACAAAGCCATGACAAATTAGATTATTGCCTAGCCACTTTCAAGGCGCCACAATAAGGAAGCCTGCTATTAGGTCAGCGCTGAGTTTGACAATCACTTACATGTGTTTTTATGTTTCACATACTTAAAGATTCGGATGTATTTTTGTATGTATTCAACAAGGATTTATATTTAGCTGTCATGGAGTTACATTATCATTTTTTGAACTCAGATGATGACTTTAGGTGTTGGCATCAGGATTTGGCTCTTTAGTAATCCAGGCAGGTCATTTTGGTGAGACCGAGCTGGGTGTTTTAGGAGATTAGAGGAGGTTGTCAAGGCGGTGGAGGGAGCCTCTCTCTTGCTGCAGGCTTACGTTACCTCGGGGTACATGTGGAGGGAACATTCGCAGGCTGCTCATACCCATATTGACCCAGATGTTAGACTGAGGGCTGCGTGTGGCCGGTTGCTGGCGCAGGAACAGAAGGTAGCGGGGAAAGAGTTCCAGCTCTGGTTGAGCTGTGACTGTAGACATGATGACCTGAAGGAAGAAGAGACAGCAGAAGCACAATGGAGAGGTGCATGGGGCTTGACTATACTGGTGCACTTGCTTAAGAAAGAAACTTATTTGACTGAGTGAGAAGTTTACAGGACAGATTCACATGACCATTATTTGAAATTTGAAAAGCTCTTTTCATGGTCATTCTGCATTAAAAAAAATATTTTTAACCTCTACTGCATAAATTATGACAAAGAAGTTTGATTTACAATTCATGCATGAAAATGACTTCATTACCACAATCAAAAACAAATTCTGAAAAATTACATTATTTTATTATATTTTAATATTATATATAAATGTTTTAATATTATATATAAAAAAGAATATGTGCTGCCAAAATTATTAAATAATATTTTCAATGACCCTAAATTAATTTATTTTTTATTAATTTTAATTAATTTTATTCACAATATATTAAAAATATTTTAAAATAATATTTAAATAAAGAAAAAAAAAACTTACAGCTATTTATCATATTATACAAATTGTAATTGTAAATTGTAATTCTCCTAATGTTTTATAATGAAGTTTGCTCACTAAGAAGTATAAACCATATTTTTTTAAGGGGGAAGAATCAATAATTAAAAATTACTTAGTTCATCCTTCACATGATGCGTCATGTCAGTAAAAGATTTTAAATCACCTCCAGAATGTAACCTTTTTACTATTTATTTGAATACATCCCATCATTATTAACCATTTTAAGGCTATCTGATATGAATCGTGCTAGCAAAGTGAAGAAAATTAGTCTGATAATGAGAGGCAACACTGTCCAATTGAGTGTTATGTCAAAACAGTAAAGCAAAATCTATGATCAGGAAACAGGTTTATTAATATCTGACACTTCATGTGACACCTCAGGACACGTCATCAGGAATATAGTGTATCAAAGCAAAAAAGCCAGAGCAAATGACATTCACCGAAGCATAAATTAAATGCCCATGGTGGCACCACTGATGGGAGATGGCATACGTACCGGTCGGGGCAGGCTGAGGTTGGCCCCATACCAGTGGTAAAGCGCCCTCCATACTGGCTCTGGCACCGTCTCAAAGTCCCGGCCAGACACCAGCTGTTGGGATTTCTTCATCCGGCCTCCCTCCATAGTCACTGTGGGCGCCTGGACAAAACAGAGTCACACACTTAATGGGAGTTCATATTGACAGCAATTTGCAATGGCAACATGTAGTGACTAGGCGACCTCCAGTGAATAAATCACAGCCGGTGTGAGCGTCCTTCACCCTGCTCTTCTCCGATGACCCTGTGAGTGGGAGGATGGATGAAGAGGTGGACAGGACCAAAAAGGTCCCATTTTGACTTTAATACTGCTATGCATTATGTTAAGTAAAGAAAGACTGATAATATGGGACGTTTCATTAATATGAGAGTGCAAATGTATTTGTGACAAGGCATTAGGGCTGGGCGTTATGTCGATATTATCGTATATAGTCGATGTCTTGCAAGTATCCCGATGTCGATAATAAAAGTCAGTTACAGACGATAATCACCAATGCAGAGAAAAAATATGACAAATATATTTAACACAGTCCCGTAGTTACAATGCACATATTTATTCACATGAAATAGCATGAATGAAATATTTTGTAGCCTATGCTAGTAGCTAATTATTAGGGAATAAAAAATCTATTTTGGAATCACTTAATCCTAATTAAGGCCAGGAATCAAATAGGCCTACTCCTAATCCATTCTTCAAGCACGAGATGAAGCAAACACTTCTGTAGCTACCGCATGCTGTTTTCTGAGTTGCGCACACTTCCAGAGAGCTGCAGAGAGAGCCAGCTCATAGATTAGTTTGTGGACAAACACACAAAATTATGTCAAAATATCCCTGTAAACACAGTTTTGTCACGTAAATGGTTGAGAAAGAAAATGTGTGTGTAACAACCAACATTGGATTCGTGGACATCAACCTACCAGCTAATGATGTTTATTTTGGTTTTAACCGCCAAGATTGTTACATTACAATTAAATTAAAATAATTAGAATGGTAGGTGTCTATGACTCATTAAAAATAACATTTGTTTTCCAGAGGTTTCATTTTACATGCACAAATACCAGCATTAACAACAGAACAGGAGGATTCACATCACGCACTTCCTGCGCAGAACTAATTCATACAGCCTATATAAAAGGAATAAATATGCGAAATATATTCACTTAAAAAATTAACAGATTAACTAAATGATTAACAAAATGAAAAGAAGTAGCCTATAGGCCTATGCTGTGTTTGTATTTATTTTTGTGCACTCTCCTCACAAACACACTCAAGGAAAGGGAAACTTAAGATGGGAATAAAGAGGTACCTGTTTTTTTTATTTTACAAAAATAATTATTATATAAATTATTTCATTTTTAGAGGCCTACAAGGACACCTCAGCGCTCTAAAAACATAAGAAAAAAATAACCTTTCCATTTCTGGTCATGCAGAAGGAACCAATTTGTTTTTAATTGCTAATTTTAGACAAATAACAAATATCTTATAGCTTGACTACAAGTAGGGCTGGGCGATTTTTCTGATTTTATCAATTAATTTAATTTGATTTAATTTAATTTAATGTTTTGCCACAATTTAAATTTCTATAAACTGAGGAATCATGATTTTGAATAGAAATATTACCAAATGTGAGAATTAGACACTTTTACAATATGCTAATGTTAATATTAAAGAGAAAATAATGCTCCAACTGCATGGCGGCACACATGATTAACCGCTCACGTGTGATGTGCTCTGTGAAGGACCATAAGTACAATATATCATGAGGTGCCATTCACACAGAATGTGCTTTTTTGTGTTGACAAAGATGCAACGCGGACAATGGAATAGGAAAAAATTCAGGAAGATGAACTTCTAACTTGAGAGCCATGTTTTTAGAATGCCGTTTCATGCATGAGACGCTGCAACAGATGCGCGTGCACCAGGTCATGCGTCAAATGCATCCATGTTTACATAGAAAAAACAATGGAAAAGCAGCGCAATTGAATGTAAACCTGTAAAGAACTACTACTATATGGATATTTCATGTTTGCATCATGGTGACATCAGGCTGAAATCTGCTGTTCATTGTTTTTTACAGAACATTTATAGTTAATAATAGTATTTACTGGTGTTATACCTTCAGTCATTTTGAATTTGAATTACCTTGACTTTTGAGATTTTTTAAAAGCATTTTCCTTGTATTATTTCTGAACATATAATAGGTAGTTAGTACATAGTTTGTAGAAGATGTAATTGTACAATTGTTCATGCATCTTTTTTGCAAAGATATTTAAAAGTAAAAAGAAAAAGAATGTAAAAGTGATTTGTTTAACATTTACATCATGTTGACAACAACGTGTGGTGCACTTGGAATTTTTTTTTAATTAGAGGGTTAAAAAAGAAAAAAGTTACTTGAATCATGTTGTAGTTAAATTTTCAAGTTGACTTATTAAAAATCGTAAAAATCGCGAATCGGTCAAACGTTTTTATTTTGTAGCCAAATCGCCCAGCCCTAACTAAACGTTTAAAAAAAACAGCGCTACACGTTAAGGAAATGAACTTATCATCATGAAATGTGTCTACTTAGGCGACAACACCGAAAATTAAAGAGAAACATTGGTCCTTATGAAAAAATATCGAATAGTCGCGATATTTAATAAGGCGATTATCGATAAAAAAAATTTTACATATCGCCAAGCCCTACAAGGAATTACTGAAGCAAGTAGTTTTATTTTAAAATGCTTTTAGCTTCACATAAAAGTGTTCATTTTCTAGAACACAAATGTTACAGGACATTTATCACACGATTAATTTGTTCTTGGTGATTTCAATTTCTAAAATGGCACTTTAGTTTACTTTTGGGCTCTCCAAAGCTTTAATTATATGGATTAGAAGAAAAACAGCTTGAAGGTGTTATTTTCCCTGCAGGTCTATTGAATGCACTTTAGCAGTTATTTTGATGGACAAGAGGATCAGTGGCTTCCTGGTTTCAGTGGGTGTTCTAAGCACATGGTACACTCACCTTCATGGGCTCGGTGGTCACCAGAGGCTGGTTGTCTATGGCACCAGGTCTCTGCGCAGCCATGCTGTTGGGTAAATGGCCATTGGCGCTGGAGAAACACTGGTTGTTGTTGTCAGACACGTTGTGCTGCCGGGCAAAGCAGACGTCTGTGGCAGAGGAACTGGCGTGTGGGGTCAGGCCTGAGGAAGTGAAAACACGTTATGTAATGGAGGCTAAACGCTGTATCTAAGCCTTTATGGCAGGGGTGGGCAAACTTTTTGACCCGAGGGCCACATCGAGTTTTTTTAATATAAGTGAGGGGCCGCATAGTATATACATGACACCTGTCCATATTGCCCAAGAAAGTTAGTATGTAATAACTGCTAGGCTCTGACATTAGGTGCGTTTACATGGAGCATTATATTCTGATTACAATCAGTATAAAAGTCCAAGCTGAATGAAAATGCTCCATGTAAACACTTCAGTCAGAATAAAATTGCCCAAATCAGGTTCAGAGGAGTGGGATAAACCTTTTCTAATCCTTTCGATAGGACATAACACTTGATCAGATTGAAAACCGAAACTGGAAAGTTTTGTGCATGTAATGGAGCATGAAGCACAGAAAGAGCCAATGTTGCTTTTGTTGAATATAATAAATGACTGCTGTGTCGATCTAAAATTCTCTTTCCACTCATGGTCTGTGAAGTGGTGCAGGAAAACACTGGGCCAGAATAGACGTTTCTACAGCTTGTTTAATATAAGAATCATGGATGGTTTATTTGCTAAAACAGTGGGAAACTCCATACTCGTGCAGTGTAAGAATGTCAAAAGATAAAATCCAATTTGAAGCTTGTGACATAGAAACACGCACATCAACTCGATTACTTTATTTAGCGTTCATGTAAACATTACGTTCGGATTCATCAGTCAGAATGATTTCATTCCGATTGAAACAAAAAGTGTCCATGTGGACATGGCTACGGAGTCTTAAACTGTACTCTTTACTGAGCATGTACTTACTATTACCAGTGCTCTCTGATGCCTCTGATGAGCTGGAGATGTTATCAGGGAATTTTTCCTCTGGGGAACTGGGGGAACGGACCATTATTCCAATTCTGTTCAGGACAGGCTCCATAGGTGCTGTGGACTGAGAACTTCTCATCCCACTGCCCTGCACTGACGGCTGCTCCATGACAATCGACTTATTATCCTGTTTAACACAATGGGTTGAATATCAAAAATTCAAGAATCCACCATAATGTCAGTATTATCAACAGAAACTGGGCAAAATTAAAACAATCACGCTACTTCTTGACCAGCTGATGTCTGACAGAAACAAGGTCCAGCTTGATACACATACTATAAAGTGGTCAGATTACATTTTTTACAATTTGTTTAGTTTTTCCGTTGTCCACTTATAATTACAAGGTTTAAAATGGTTACAATTTAGTTATTTCAAAACAAATGACAAAGAAAAAGGTGATTAATCACATGACCCCTTTTCATTGTTATGTAGAGGCTGAATAGACATATTGCTGACTCACATATCTGACATAATCTCTCCACTGCTGCCACCACTGCATGGAGATCAGGAACCAGTTCTGACCAGGCTTTAGCCCGTGTCTGCTCTCCCTCTCCAGCCAACCCCTGTGCCGTCACACAAAATCAGGGTGGATAACAAACAGTCAATCAAAGAACTTTCATATTCATACACAACAAAAGAACCAAAATAACCCAACAAAACGCTCCTTCTGTCACAAGACATTAATGCTAAACTTACGCAGTATAGCCAAAACAATGAAACAGACACACTAATGTGGTACAGTATTTATAGTATATTTTTGAGCACTGTCAGTCCTGCTGGAAAACCGAAGTCTAAATGAAATTGTGTTCTCAATCTCTGTCTGGTCTAAAACACTGTTAGAGGCAGTGGAGGTACGATGGATCCTTATATACAGACAAAACCTAATCACAAGGCTTATGGGAGAGTGAAATACAATACAGCCCTCATAAGGCTTGTTTTAAAACACTGAGAAAGTGCTCTGTAGGGAGTTACAGGCAGTGATAGGGTGAGTAAAGAAATGCTGTGTCCTGATCTCACCTAATGATCTGGCCTTCCTCTTCAGGGGTGGCAGGACGCAGGCCCAGGACGATATGACACACCTGATGACGAACAGATTAACAAGCAATTTCAGGCCAGACCCAAGACAATGACGTATACACTTTATTGGATTCACTCGTGTGTACAGATTATAGAAGCATTTGGACACTTTTTATTGTTTGTTACTTTGTTTAAAAATACTGTTAACAGGATCGTACCTGAAACAGTAAATTGAGGAACTCATTGGCGATGGCACTTTTCACACTCCATATCTGATAGTCCTCCAGGGTTAAGTGTCCTTGCTGTGAGTAAAACACAAGAAAAAGGTTAGCCCACAAATGACATACACATAATATTGTCCTTAACAAACACTGGATCTAAGAAAAAACTAAATCTAAATCGGAATTGGTATTACCTAATGCTTTTTTTTTTTTTTTTTTTAAATCATGATATGCTATATGCAACATGAAAATGAAAGCGTAATTACTTTTGTTGTGTCATGCATTTTCAGTATGTCCTCTACAATGTCTGAAACGCTGGAATCAAACTCCTGAAACATACAGAAGCATAAATCATGAAGTATCATCATGAAATCTATAACTGACATGAAACAACTCCACTAGATGTAAGACACACAATGACAGCTCAGGATGCACAAATCAATAATGAATTGATTTGAGTTTAATTTAAATGTATAATTCCACATTAGTGCATACATGCAACAACATGATTGCATCTCATTTGCATTAATCACCTCATAGGCATGTACACAAACAAAATAATGAATATTATTACTAAGTAATTAGTTTAGCTGTACCATGTTATTATTGCTGTTTCTGTGGATGTAAACAGGTTAGTTCGATTAGACAATCAGCTGCTTTGCACTTACAGGCAGGGTGTCTGTACGGTTATCCTTCCACACCTCCAGCAACGCCACCACCATCTCGTGGATCTCATCCCTGGACAGAACTCCATCCCGGTCTACATCGAACACTTTAAAACAAACTGCAATAGACAACGAAGAGGAAAATAAGACAGGGCACTAGACAAAAAAAATCACTTAAGGAGCCGTCAGCTCCTATAGGAAACAAAAATACTAGGCATTAAATTGTGCCACAGAATATACATGTTTTCTTTCTTTCTTTTTAACACCTTAACATTTCAGTCACACTGTCATGTGTCTATGTCTCCCGTCCTTTTACAGCATCAGCATTTTAATCCATCTTGTAGATGTCCTGGGAAGTAAGGTTCACTTAAAGTGGGAACTAAACATCCACAAAAAATTGAAAACTACACACAATCACAAAGAAATTAACATTACACATAATCACAACCAATATCACAGACCATAATTATGTCAGAATCACTTGGCCACTGAGTGTAGTTTGGCCTCCTCCTCAATGCATCTTCTAAATGTTGTCATATGTCTTACACACGTCCAGTTTCCTGTTATGCCAGTCCAAGTTCTGTTTCTCTTCATTAGTATCATGCATTTATATAGGTGGTGTTGAATTTTATCTTTAGCGCCTTGCATTCTTTCTCATCATGTAGACAACGGGTTAAGTAAAAATATGAATATGCGATATAGTGCCTATATTTAGCAAAATGCTCATCTTTATAGTTATTTTTTCTTATGGACGCCGAATTACATGGCATTGTTTACAAGCTTTAAACATTTTCCGCAATTTGAAACACTGAATGAGTGATTACATGAGACATTTCAGTAAGTTGTACTGTAGGCGATCTTATAATATACCTTTAGTTGTCCATTCATGTTTATTTCATATTATAGTAAAAGATACGATGGGTTCACGTGCCACTTGAAATGAGGTGATAAAGCGATCGCACAAGCCACATTTATGAGCGCCAAAGCTGTATTTTTTTTTGTTTGAATTTCATTATGAATTTGGCAGAATTTTAAAGCTGATACTTTGTTTATTAAAAGGTAACCGAGCACAAATCTTATTGAGATTACTGGACAGCAAGTGCGCTACAAATAATATGAATTTCACCCATTAACAGAACACAGCATATAGACTAAAGATCTTGATATCAAGAAGCCTTATTAGTATCGATTCTACATGAGAATTGTTACAGTCATTATCAATATCCACACAGCTGACAGCTCTCCTGTTGTAGTTTGTTCAAGTTGTGAATGAAATAGACGCTGCTTTTCTGCACTTGTACTTCACACGTCTCTGTCATTTTCGATCTCTCTCACAATGCACAGCTGGAGCTGCTTTTAGCAAGAGTGCCATCAACGCTGGTGTCTGGCTGAGGTGGAGACTGTTTGAAAGTCTTTTTTTTTTTTTCCTCCACTAAAACTTTGATGCGCATTGTCTCAGTTTATTACATCAACATAACAAAACATGTCATTGCAAAACAAGCGAGAAAAAAGGCATTTCATTCACATTTTTAATTCATAAGTAAATCTGTATAGTCACTAGTGGCGATCTCAACAAAAACATCACTTGCACATTAATATTTTTGGACACACCGTTTTAGTCGCAGTCTGGAGCCCTGTAAGATGGGGAACTTTAACATATTCTTTAAAGAAAACCTTTATAATTTGTGCAAAAAAAAAAAAAAATAGTGGAATATTATTTAACTGTGTGTATTTAGAAAACAATGTGCTAGCTATGAACTCAGCCTCAACAAGCCAAAGGATTTTATTCTAAAAATGTTTTAAAATGTTTGAAGAAACACCCACAAAAATCCTGCATCTGCCATGGAATAAGATAAATCACTAAAAGAGGATGATAGAAAATAAAATGCTTACACTTTTGCCTCTCCGCTACAGGGCCCCGACAGCACGCTGAGAGCCCGCAAGATATCTCCTTAAAGTCAATATGATTGTCCCGATTCTCATCAAAGGCATGAAACAAGCCTGGAAAATGGGAGAAAATGTCAGTGTTTAGATTAGCCAGAAAGAGTAATTGGATTATCACAAATGATCCAAAACATTTCAAAAGCAGAGACCCACTTCTACCAAAATAAGATGAACCGTAACTTTCCTGGGTGCTGCAGATGCTTTCAAAGCATGTGAGTCACAAGTGGATGTATTTGAGAGTGTTTGTGTGCCTCAGTCCACTGGAGAACCTTTTAAAATTGCTGTAATGAATTTAGTCTTACCTTCACTAAGTGATGCGTGAATAGGGGGCGAGACCAGAGGGACAAAGGTTTCCAAATCAAACCGGCCTGTCCTTGATTGGGCTTTCAGCAGCCAATAACGCTTTTCCAAGTCTATAATGTCTGATTCTTCTACTGCAAGAAAGGAAACACAAAATCTGATTAAAAAAAAAATAAAACATTTATTTTAGTGTGCAGTTGAATTTTGCCTTGGCAATTAATAAATACAATTAGCTGTAGCTTGAGCATTAATTATTCCTTAAACTAAAACTGTAATAAAAAATAAACTAAATAGAAATATAGTAAAAAAAATGATTACTATTCAAAATATTAAAAACAATGTGACAAAAGCAAATAAAAACTCAAACTTACTTAAAATGATATAAAAGATATAAAAATAAAAGCAATTTCAAAATATGAGTACTGCAATATTATATTAAATATTCTGTAATAACACTGCCACAATTGACAATTTCCTCATACAAAGCTATCATAGTTTCAAAAGACTTGGAATATAGTATCACACAAGTCATACAGACACCAGTTTTAGGGGTTAAGTGATTAATAAGTTTGTTATTGAGCAAGAACTGTGTTAATATTCACTGCTTTTACAGAAAACAAGTTTCTAACTGACTGAATTTTCATTGTTTGGATTTCATTGTTTCATTGTCAGGAATCATTTTCATAATAAAGTAGAAACCACTGCTGTAGCATGGACTTTCATTAGATGATTAACATTTATGATGTGTTATTACATAACAACTAGGTGAAAGCATGACTCAAGTTAATCTCTCCGTAACACCATATATAGTCCAGTCTTTTAGTTTGTTGAGGACCTAGGTCAACTCTTCTTGCTTGGCCATAATCTCTATCTTAGGCTAATAGGATTGGTTTTGCCCCTCCCACACTGATCATCACACATAAGGCAAGTGTCAAAACACAGGAATACAAATCTGATCTTTTGTTTAGCCTGATGTTCATTTCAGCCTCCTCCCCTCTCTATTATTCAAAACACAATACATCTCAGTGAATGCACTCAATAAATAAATAAGCAAACTAATCCACAAAAAAAAGAAAATATAAAAATGAATGTCCTAAGGGTTTCACGGGACAAGAATAAAAGGCATCTTAATGGAAAGCCTCTGTATTTCCCTGAAACTCCTCCATTATCTCAGACTCTTGCAGCACAGTTAAACTTCTGTGGTTTGATGGACAGTTGGGAGTATGATTGGATTGGATCAATAGTCATTATTTCCCATAGTGCTCTGGGAGAGCAGGTTTACTGTCTGAGGGCCGAAGACTGAAAGACCATAGTTAACAGAAACACAGAAAGCGGTCTGGGGATCTATAGGGGGACAATCCCACCCACCATGAATCACGATCAATGATTCAGTGTTATTTCAGAAGTGGTTAGGAGTGGAAAGCTATCTTGACACAAAGGAAACTCTAGTCCTAAAACAATCTTCCCGTCCAAGATGCATTTAACATACAGCCAAACAACATTTAACAACAAATCTCCCTCTGGAATGAAGAGTCATTACAGTACACCACGTAATTAATTCAGTGACGAAGAATTATTATTCAGAGCAACATTATTATTATTACTAAGAACAATAATTAGTTTAGAATAGCTATTTGGAACTGAATAATTGCTTGAGTGTTATTCACTGTTTGTGTAATCTAAAACACTTATTATGTACCATATGGATAAGCAAAGAGCCTTGTTTATCCTGAATGTTTACAGCCTTGATCGCTGTGGTACATCTTAATATGAGGCACCATGTGCAGTTCATTTCAAGCTAGCCGTGGCCTATGAAATCCTCTTGTCCTGTAATACATTATAGCAGGAGGACATGCATTATTTCTCTGGCTAGTGTGACGCTGTCGGGCCTCTCAAATTGTCAAAACCCATTTCACCCATTACTTGTGCTACTTTCCCATTACTTTTCTTGCTGTCCTGGTACATATGCACAAGTAACAGAGTGCATATTTTTGAAAAGTATTTGAAAAGTGGGAATATATGATACTCTATACTGAACGGAAAAAACAGATAATAACAGTAATGTTAGACCGCTTATTTAGTTATACTATACAGAATATTTATACTTTTAAAAATTAATTTGTCATTGAACTGTGCCTAAACCTTGATTAGCATTTAATAATTGCCAAATATATAAGTGTGTATATATACAAATGTTTAGGGCCAGTAAGATTTATTTAAAGATTTTTTTTCAGCAAGGACACATTAAATTGATAACAAATTATGATGTTTTATAATGTTTAGAATTTCTATTAAATTATTCACAGTTTCCACAAATATATTAAGCAGCACAACTGTTTTCAACATTGATAAAAATAAGAAATATTACTTCTGCACCAAATATGCATATGCATATGATTTCTCATCATCACAATGATTTCTGAAGGATCATGTGGCACTGAAGACTGGAAGTAATGCTTGATGAAAATTCAGCTGTCATCACAGGAATAAATTACATTTTGAAAAAATATTATAAAATAGAAAACTTTTTGATCAAATGAATGCAGCCTAGGTGAGCACAAAAGACTTAATTCAAAACCATTAAAAACCTAAAAATCAAACCATGAAGGTTTATGTTTACCATAGAGCTATTATATTTGTATATAGCTAGCATATAGCCTCATATACATATTATTTGTAAACCACACACCTCCAAATGCCAGTACTCACCTAAAGGAGCGACTCTATCAGAGTGGCAACAGAAGAACCATACCATATTCCACTGCACATGCCACAGCTCTGGTCGTTAGATATGGCGTGTACCATAGCAAATGTTATGTTGGCAAAATACAGTTAGTCTCCATCTCCACATGCAATCTGACTCCTTTTCTTTCTCACAGATTACTGTCACCCAGCCTTCACTTTCTTCTTTCTGATAGGCCTCCTGCCTGTTCGCACTTGGCCTGGTGTGGGGCATATTCTGGAAAGCGCATGAACCCATAAACCCACACCAACTCACATAGATCTCACAGATCATGACTACTCCACACCAACAGCACACACACAGCCCTCTCACTGAGCTAAGAGGATAATGCGGAGTGGGCCACAGATTACCATGGGTTGCCCAGGTAGCTTCTCTGATTGGCTATAGATGGAGAAAGCAGTCCTTGATTCTAATTTTAATGAGCTATTTGCATAATCTTTTGCTTTTGTGTTTTTTTGACTTTCTAACTTATATCTAAGGATACAAGTATTTTGTCTTGGTGACACAATAAAAGGAATAAAGCTCAGCCTTGCACATTCATTCTGTAATGGAGAAATACGTTATAGACAGAATCGATCATGGTCTTACTAATACACAGAAAGGCGCATAAACTGACCTTCCAATATTGACTGTATACAGTAAATTAATTAATGACAAAGGCAAACAACTGCTGCGTATGCTGTTTGAAGCAACCTACAGGCGACTGTTTTAAATCACAGACAGAACAGGCTTGTTGATATTGGTTTGTAATAGTTGTGTTTCAAGCCTACTGAGCTGCCTACCTGCATAGCATTATCAAATCTGAACATCAAATCAATTTTTCTCATTTCTACTAAAAATATCCAAAAAAAAAGAGAAAGAAGACACAAGTCTGCTGTCTAGGTAGACAGTTAACAATGTTTTAGCACACACAAACAAAGCTACCTCAGTCCTTTTTCAATTTATTGCGAAAATAATATTTGTGGAGAGTCTTAAATATGGCTTAAAATGGAAATGATAAATAGAACGATTACCAGAACAATAGATAGCTAGAATGATAGATAGATAGATAGAAAATAATAAAACAAAAAAACAAATAAACAAAAAAAGAACAAAACAATAAAAGAATAAAACGATAGAACGACTGAACGATACGACTAAAATATATAGAATGACAGAACGATAGAATGATTGATAGATAGATAGATAGATAGATAGATAGATAGATAGATAGATAGATAGATAGATAGACAAAAATAATATGAACAACATTATTATTGCTAATATATTGTTGCTAGGTTTATTTTAGAAATTAGAACTTATTTTTTCAAATCATATTTAAATTATTTTCAATTAAATAAAAACTAAATGGACATTAAAAATAAATAAAGAAAATGAATAATACTGTAATATAATTATTATTATCATGAATACCAATCTAAAACAAAACCATGGCTATCACAGCATGGTAACTTGTGAATGTGGGTCACTTGAGCCATGCAGCACACCTATAACTGAAAACATTACAGGCTTCCCACATTATGATTTCATGACAGCAAAAGCACTGAGTGACTGAGCGGGTGAGTGATCTTCAGCCCCTAAATAAATCATTGTCTCTATGAGAAGAGCTAGTGCTCAGATTCTGTCACTGTGCGGACTTGGGGTCTCTGAGTGAATGCAGCCATTTCCTTCACTGTGTCACTGTGGGTTTAGTAGCTGGGTGGCAGTGACAGCTGCAACAGGGCCGAGTGTGTGCAAATGCGGTGTGTGTGTTCACTGAGTGGGAAGTGTTGCCTGTCACTCGCCGTCATCTCACACAGATGCCTCTCTCCTCGTGGAGGGGAGGCCGGCTGATTTGCTGATGCCTCCTGTGTGTCAGGGAGGAGAGGGAAGTGGCCAAACGAGACTTGCAACTTGCCTAAACATCTACAGCATAGACTATCAAAGAGCAGATTACTGTCAGCCTTAGCAACACGCGATGTCTCTCACACATGTAAATGATAACCTTTAAGTCATTTCTCATTAAAACACAGATTTCTGTAAACACTACAGATGTCACAATTCTCAATATAATATTGAACCGTTTGTTACAACATTCACAGTTCAATATGCACTTGTGAATTGCTTTTTTTTTCCCGGTTGCGCATTTTAAATTTTTTATGTGTTTTATTTTATAAGTGCTGAGATGAGGAAACGACTTCCTGGAGTGTCATCAGTTCTATTACTTCTGTGATATATATGTGGAGTCCTCCGGCATCCAGTATGAATGAAACAGACATTACATGTGATTACAGTGCTCAATAATGGCAAA
Source organism: Cyprinus carpio (assembly GCF_018340385.1). NCBI lineage: Eukaryota > Metazoa > Chordata > Actinopteri > Cypriniformes > Cyprinidae > Cyprinus > Cyprinus carpio. The sequence continues at coordinate 15,483,566 of NC_056586.1, forward strand.
TCCATCCCATTTTGAGTGAAAAATAGGGAAAATAATACATCTCTCAAAAGATATATGAAGTAGACATATGATCAGTGTTTTTATCCAGGGTACAGAAGTGTACAGGAGTTGTTGTTTTTTTGTTAATCAGCCATCAGAACTGATCCGGACCGAAAACCGTGGTTAAAAACCGAGGTATGTATTGAACCAAGAGTATTGTTGCATTCTTAGTAAACACATGCCTCTGAACTGACAAACACTGGCCTTTTCTGCAAAAAGCCAGTCTAGAGAGCACTGAGAGTATATTCAGAGAGTACTAATGGAATACTGAGAGAGTATTCAGGAAGTATAGACAGCCAAAGTCAGGTTCCGACTCGAATACTATTAATTTTCTTCATAGAGAAATAAATATCTTATGATATATTAAAAATCTTTCAAGCAGACCCATCATGAGACTGATGGTATATGCTTCTGCAAAAGCCACATGTCAGTGTGGTTTTAAACAGTTGCCAAATTAAAGTACTACACTACCCATAATTCTGAAGAGATCTTCCTTGACCCACCAATCAGACAAGTTGCTGCTACCATGAGAACAGATAAATTAATCGAGTCTCCTTACAAACTTATCTTATCTGTGTATATATTAATGTTAGCTGCTGAAAATTCAGCCATTACATTTTAATGAACAACATAAATGACATTTATTTTTGTTCAAATAAATGCAGCCTTGGTGATCATAAGAGACTACTTTGGAAAACATTTTAATGACCCCAAACTTTTCAACAGTAGTGTACATCAACTATTTTAAATTGTACAGTCATTTTAATATAATTGTAGTTCAGTCCCTCAAAAAAAGTATACAGGTACAATATATGATCTTACCCTCTTTTTCTCAAGCTTTTCCATTTCATTTTATTTTTCTTAATTCAAATCAAACCTCAAAGATGGTTGATTTAATTAAAGGCTTAGAACTCTTTTAAAAAATCATTTTAGTCACAATGAAGAAAATGAACGGAGAAAAATACTTCCAGAACTAGAGTGAGAGAGTATTCAAAGAATACAGAGAGTTTTGAGAGCATATTGAGAGGAAGCATTCAGAGTACTGAAAGGTCATTCAGATAATAATCACAGAGTATAGTGACACTTACAGTGTGTGACACCAGCAAGGGTTTGATAGAACGTGGGTGTGTCGCTGTCGTCGGTCAACGTGACGCACACGCCACCTGACAGCAGCCAGCGGGAGAACGTGAAAGCATCTTTATTCTGCAGAAGCCAGCTCTTAAACTTCTCGTAATTCACCTTCTCTCCCTGAACACAAACATACAGAAAAACTGTAAATAAACACCAGAGTACAATTCTAATGAACTTGTGACCAACTTAAAGTGCACAAAAAAAGAGTACAGAATTGAGAAGTGTGCTAGTTGCTTCCTCTTGTTCAGTGTAGGGGAAGCGTTCTTATTATTAATATGAACTAAATTCTATTGTATGCAGATATATTTGTGTGAGTGGGTTGAGTAAAGAGATAAGAAAGAGTTTGAGAGCTGCTGCCAAGGGATAACCAACAAAAGTGCTGCACTGAGTGGCTTTTCCCTAAATCAAGAAAGTGATGCTGCAGGAGGAATGAAGGCTGAGATGAGAGTGCAATTTACAGAAGAGCTAATAGAGAAATGGGAGAGAATGCATGTTAAAGCATATTATGTGACCTTATTGGCTGCAACATTTGCACTGTCACCCTTTTAAGCTTATTATTAGCGCAGGGCTATAACACAGAGGAAGCTCTCTCTGTAAACACAAGTCTAAATAGTGCAAATGGTTCAAAAGGTACTGTATATATAGATTTTGGCAGTCAATGAAGAAAGTGTCACAGGTCTGACAGATTGGATTAAAAAGGCATGTAATCCATTTATGAGGCAGCAAATACTTCAGTCCTGCAGCAAAATGCTATACTTTCTCTAAACCTCTTGCGAACCTAACCTGTTTATGTAATTTAATTTGTGAAATATCAGATTGTGACATATTGGAAATAGGGAGGTTAAATAGGCAGATTCATTTCCTGTCTTTTGAGCATTATGTGGCTGGATGGCATGATGATTAATCTGGAAAGTCATGAGGTTGGTGAGACAGGTAAATCACACAGGTTAGTTTTCCTGCACTGACCTCGGTGAAGCACTTTCTAAGTGAGGGCGGGACCTCCCCATCCACTGAACGTAGCATGTTCTCCACATCCTCCCGGACCACATAGGTCCCCGAATCACTAGCGAACAAGCTGAAGATGTCTGGGGATAGAGAGGACATGCTGGTTAATAAACACATGGGAAGTCGTGGCCTAATGGTTAGAGAGATTGACTCCTAACCCTAAGGTTGTGGGTTCGAGTCTCGGGCCGGCAATACTACGACTGAGGTGCCCTTGAGCAAGGCACCGAACCCCCAACTGCTCCCCGGGCGCCGCAGCATAAATGGCTGCCCACTGCTGTTTGTGTGCACTTTGGATGGGTTAAATGCAGAGCACGAATTCTGAGTATGGGTCACCATACTTGGCTGTATGTCACGTCGCTTTCACATACCTTATCAGAGTCTAGCAGGCAATGTGTCTCACACCCTCACATCAATTACGGCTGTCACAGTGACACAGTGAGACACACTAGAGTAGACAGTACATCTATGGGGAATTATCATGTGAAGTGGAGTGTGCATGCGGCTACCAGTTTGACTAAAGTAATGAAGAGCAAAACTAAATGACATCTGCATAATTGCTGATTAGATTGCTGTTTGAAATGGAATTAGTGGAGCACCTCTTGTGACTTGTGCAAAATTAATAAAATACACATGTACATTTGTAAGGCTGAATAAGGCTATGTATAAAATTCTGAGAATAAAGTAACTAAACAGAGTAATTAATCTATAATGCATCATGCACAATGAAAAGCATTGAAATAATGTGCGAGATCAATGTAAAGAGTATAATAGGGAGAATATGGGAGTGGATAGTTATGTGCCCCTCTGCAAACCTACATTTGGCTTTCTCTTCATCACGTCCTCTTGTTAATAGAACCAGCCCGACGATCAGGTAGTTGAAGTGCAGCCCTTTGGATGTGCCACCAAAAGAGCTGTAGATCACCTACAACACATGGGAAAGGGAGAAAGGATGCACATTAAATGTGGCCTGTTAAAATGCACAAAACTCAGCATTTAATTCTGTTCAAAAACCATTGTGTTCAGGTACGCTCACACCCTTTAATAAGAGTTTTGCAGCTTTATGAGTCACAGTGATCACTGGCACTGAGCTAGATTTTGCTACTGAACTCAACTTTATGCAAAATGAGCAGTGATGCAGCAACTACCAATGGGAGTGAAGATAGTTCTCCACTACTTGATACAAGTAGGACTCTACTGTAGAAACCAACATCTCAGATATTTGGTGACTTCCGATGATTTAATGCATTGTCAGTGTGAAACCCCTTTTTAAAGAACACAAGAAATAATGCAAAAGTACACTGAATTGCACGTAATGATTATGCAAATGTCATACAATGAGATCTATACAGATTACACAGATGGCAATTACAAACATAGTTGAGTTTATAAATAATAATAATAATAAACTTATTTAAAAAATTTAGGGCTGTCAAATGATTAATCACGATTAATCATACATACATAATCATACATACAAATATACCCTGTACACATACATATATTAAGTAAAAAAAACTTTAATTATACAGACAGACAACCATGAGTAATTATTTAACACCCATTAAAAAATTATCATCAACAAGCATAGCAAAACAGACAGACAGCCTAGTGTTAGTCATTATCTCAGACCTCTGATTTCAGCTGAGATTCAGAGAAACATCTGACTTTTAATGATAATACTCCCTAGATACATATCTCCCGATAAATCAGCTGACAGAGGAAACATTACATCATCTCTACCCACACTGCAGGGCTACATATAATGTTTTGCAGTATAAAAAATATCTCTGCAAAATGTGGCCCAACAGGAGGCTTACCAGTAAAATACTTTTCTTCTTGTTTTTGATCATCTCTATTCCACAGAGACATCTCACGCAGACATAATTCACTTTTATGCCTGGTATGGCACCATGTCTTATCCTTAACGCCACATATAACTAAAATTTTCACGCCTCCAGAAGCCTAATGCACAGCCAAGCACTCAGCATCATACAAGACAAACATTTACTAGGAAAAAGCACAAGAACATTGTAATGTTTCCTGCAAATCTGAGCAAGTTGGTAGTGCCAAAGCTGGGATTTCAACACAATGACAGATACTTTCCCTGTGGTATCAATTTTAGTCAAACTGTACATGACCAAGTCCGAATGAGTCTCGACTGACAAGTTAGACTATAGCTTTACTGGTGAGCATATTTTTTACACATTTGGTTACATTCCGATACATTTCCTTTTTTTTTGGAAACAACACCAAGTCTCTCCTGTGGAGAAATGATAAGCAAAATATGTCTAATTTTGGTTAGTTTTTAACTATTTAACTTATTTGTTATAATTAAATAAACAATAATGAGGTTTTTGACAGTACATTGAAGCTTTGAAAATAACTATAAATCAATCGCTGCATTTTTTCCCCAGAAAGATGTAGTGTTAGCCCTAACATTTTATTTTAAGATTTAACATTTGTAGATGGTCCAAAGCAGTGGTCGGCAAGTAAGTGTGGCATCTGGCCAAAAAAAAAGCCACTAGATGGCGGGCCAGAACATAGTCAAAGAATAATTTAAGAAATTAATTTAAGATAAAAAAATGCCTAGAATTGCCTGTGACATACTGTTACAGTGTCTTTTGTAACTGGTAGTGAGCTGTCTGTGTTAAATCCTGTAGTAGGATGGTCATTAACAAAAAGCCAAATTCGTGTGGCGGTGTAGGCCTACATTTTCGTCAGTTGTTTTACCTACGGATCGATGCATTTCTTACAGATTTCTGCTCATTCGAAATTGGATACAGATGAATTAGCACTGTTAGATTACATTTGTAATGCATTATTGAGAGAGCGATTGTGTTATACACTTTAAATCATGCTTTCAGCTGAAAATATTCAGTACCTATCTAGAAGGAACAAACAAATTCGTTTAGAACTATAACTTCCCGCTCATGTCCATCGCCTTCATCAGAGACTTCACATTCTTTCTGATTTCAGTGATCCATCTCTATCAAGCTAGCTAAATATTTTTAACATGTGAATTCTTGCTAAATATGTAGTTAGGCTATATGACGTGGTCTTGGCATGAATTGCACTTGTGATGGAGCGGTGCTGGAGCACTCTTGAATCGAATGATAACCATGCTCCGACTTTTAAAAAATCCACTCCTCGCTCCAGTCAAAATCACACCGCTCCACTCACATTCTCTGATTGTGAGTAAAGGCCCTTTCACACGGGACATGGCAAGCAGCGGAATCGCAGCGTGGCTGCCGCTTCCTCTTGTTGTGGAAGCGTTTTGTCCTGCCACGAAGCGCCCGTGTCCATGATCACTGCTAAGGCTCATATTAAGTGCATATTACACATCAATGAATAATTCAGTATAAATAAATGTATTTAATTTACAAGTGTCATGTTTGTGATTTTTTTTTCCTTGTAAGCTATAGCTTCTGTACTGTGGCCGAGAAGGGCAAAACAGATTACAATTATGAAAACTAAATTACAAATGCAAATCTAAAAAACAAAATAACAATTCAGAAAACACAACAAAAATTCAGAAAACATTATAACAAATCAGAAAACACAATGACAAATTCGAAAACAAAATAACAAGTTATAAAACACAACGACAAAAACACAACGACAAATAGGACAAACCAGAAGAGGTAGGTATAGTTTGAGACAGCACCATTGGTTTGGGATTACTCACCCTACTCACCCTACTCACCCTACCCTATACTTTATTTTCACCCTTTTGATTATTTTCTTAATTTTTATTGAAAATAAATGCCTTTACGATGTGATACAAGATTTGAAAAGGGAGAAGAAAAAAAAAGTTTGGCAAAAGGTGGGATCGAACCCGGTCGATCGCGTCAAAAAGCCAAGGGCAGACGCTTAACCATCTGTGCCACTGGAGCTGACTGAATATCAATGCCAAAACGCCAATAAGTCAGGTAATTTGCACAAAGCGTAAATAGACATTCCGTATGTTTTATTCCATAGTAAGCACAATTCATACAATACATTTAAACCGAGCTACTTTAAGACCATCTCAGAACTTTCTACCGCGACTCTGCTGTTTTTCGGCTGGTTATTTCTGTATACTTTGATTGACAGATGTCTCGTCCAGTCACTGGTGAGTAATCCCAAACCAGTGGTGCTGTCTCAAACCATACCTACCTCTTCCAGTTTGTCCAATTTGTCGTTGTGTTTTCTGAAATGTTGTTTTGTTTTCAGATTTGTTGTTGTGTTTTATGACTTATTTTGTTTTCGAATTTGTCATTGTGTTTTCTGATTTGTTATAATGTTTTCTGAATTTTTATTTTGTTTTTTAGATTTGCATTTGTAATTTGTTATTTTGTTTTCATAATTGTAATCTGTTAAGCCCTTCTTGGCCACCGTACTACTGACCTTTAAATCAAAACACACTCATTATTTTATGACATCAATTACTGCTTTATTTAATCAGAAACACAGTCTAAATGTTATTTGTGTAGGCTATGTTACTTTTAATTTAATTATAAGTAGGCCAACAGTGCCCCCTACAAATTTAACCTCCTTATAGAACGGGCATTAGGACCTGGGGGAGGCTGCTCTTTCACACAAGGAAGGCATCATTCTGTACTCACAGATTAAATGCATGATCCAAAACAATGACTCTAATCATTATTCAGGCAAAACTTTGCTTCAAAAATGAGCAACACTGCTGACGTGATCTAATCACTAGCACACCCTGAGCACATGTGAGTTAACATATTCCTCTTATCAGCAAGACATATCGGCATAGTTTTTCATATCGGGCAGATTCCGATATTTACATTTAACGCAATCATTGGCCGATTGTCTGATAATATTGTGCATCCCTAACATTCATTTACTTAAGCACAGCCATAACTATAAAATAAAACATCAATACAAAATACAAAACAAAACCAAAATTTATGTCTGTGACCTTTTAGCTAAATTATAGTAAATTTACTAAGTAAATAAATAACTTAAGTAAATAAACCCCAGTAAATAAAAACCAAACATTTAAGCAAAACAGTAAATAGAAAAAATAATAATAACACTAGAGATCTTTTGGTTTACTAGTCATAATAGTAAATTTATTGGCCAACTGACCAGTTATTCTGTTTTTCTACTCACCATAACTTATTTACATTTTAATTATTGGTTTATAAAACAAACAAGATATGATTAGATAGATAGATAGATAGATAGATAGATAGATAGAAAGATAGATAGATAGATAGATAGATAGACAGATAGACAGATAGATAGATAAGACAGCCAGATAGAGAGATGATTAATTAAATAACACAAAACAAAATTTATGTCTCTGAACTTTTGGTTTCCTAGCTAAATGTTTAGTAAATTAATTGGCCAGTTATTCTTGCCAGAATCTATTTGTATAATTGACACTGGGCGAGTGTTAATTTTGGACCCTGCTGGCAAGTCTGAATGAAGTTAACACTGTGTTGTCATCCATCTCCACAGCTCTGGCCTCAGTTTTGTGTAGATTCGTGGAAGTACAGCTGGCTGCAGTCTTGGCCAGAGGGCAGAGAGGATGTCAGCACTCAGGCTCAGGCTTGAAGGAACTGTCGGCACTCGAGTGGAATGCATAATGGAAGTTTACCATTATGTTGAAATCACCACACAAGCTTCCAGCTTAACATATGGCATTCAGTTGATTGTTTTAATTGCTAATGCTTTATCTAATGTCCTTTTGCTGGGTGGATATTGGTATGTGTGCAGCCATTCACTCCTTACAGACCATTTACACACATGAGTCACTGCATCACTGTGATTATAAGGGTGGTGTGTATTCTGCTCTGTCAGCATGTCATAAGGGCCTTTCGCACCGCGGGAACCTTTTCATAGTACCAGAACTAACTGTGGAACTACCCACTTTTGGGCGTTTCCACACCGCCGGAACTGGGTGTGATTTTAGTACTGGACTGCCTTTTTCGAGAACCAAATTAGCTCCTACTCCGGAGCAGGGTCTAACCAGCAGAACTGGTACTACCTGTGACGTAAGTAGACACTGATTGGCCAAACGCGTACGAAAACGCCCTCACCCGCCATTATTTAAAACGCTGCGTAAACATACTATAAACATTGCCAACTTATTTCGCAAGTATGGAGAACAGCGATAGATGGATGGACGCTGAAGTGCAGGCAATTGTAGCAAATGTAGCACTGCCAGTTGTCTTTGGAGATTCTTAGTCCTCCTTCCGTTCTTTCAATCGCTTTACGTATACGTCAACATTCCATGTTCATTATTGTGAAACCCGCAAGACACAACAAAAACAGCTCCGATCACAGCATCCTCCATCCTTCTGCTGTTAACGTTGTTCTTCTTTGTTTCCGTTGTTGAATGCCGCGCACAAATGACGTTGCTGTCGACCAGCACTTCCTACACACTGTCGGTGCGAATGTAACCCGTTAAATGGTACTGTGAAATAGTTGCACAAAATCATCCCAGTACTTTAGTACTGTACATTTTGTTATGGAACTAAAGCAGTTTGAAAGGCCCTATATTTACTGGACAAATTAAAAATTTCTGTAACAGATGGCTTTGTTTTATTTCATTTGTACCTACATTGTACAGATACATAATATAGACAAACACAGAAGCCATTCTTATTGAAAGCTGCTTTTATAATGAATAATGTAGCATGTTTCCATGGCGTGTAATCATTGTCCTTTGATGTACTACAAACAATGAGCGACTGAAGGTGGAGGTAATGATCAACTAGAGCATTCCAGAAGCTGACACATGCACAGACAGGAAGTTGGAGGAATAAAGGGAGGAAGTGTGCGATGCTGTGAGGGATTTAATGAGGCTGGGTGCTAAAGATCAGCGTGAGGTGATGGCTGGCTGGCAGCGAGCTGAATTCAGGGGAACCAACCCACTTTTCACAGTGATGAAATGAGCAGCTGGGTCCCTCCTGCCTGTGCCTCCCAATCATGGACGCAGCGCAAGATGTCACCTGCAGTCTGTACATTAATCACCCACGGGACGCAGACACTGACTACCTGGCATCCATACGTATGTGTTGGTGCATGTAGGTTAAGTGAATAATATTGATTTTGAAGCATAGTTAGACAGGGCAGAGTTACAGTCATACAATTAAGCGTTACAAGATTGTGATATTGATTCAAACACCACGGGATCTTATTCCTAAATTACACCGGTTCTGCTAAGTCAGTTAAACCTTTGACAAGTATGATCACAGAGGAACATTAATAATTTCTGACATTCTAATCGGCTGACCTTACTGTATATGTATTTATAGGAGTTTTCCTTTCAGATGCAAAGTTTATGGGAGCAGAGTATTTAAATGAATCATCCAAGGTGAATAAGGTATTTTGTAGTCAATTTACTGGTATTTGCACCATTATTTAAAGGGGTCATATGATGCGATTTCAAGTTTTCCTAACAATTAGTTTTGTAAAAATCAACAAGTTTCAAAAAAACATCTCAAAAATTACAAACAATAAAGTACCAAAAGAGATATTCTTTATAAAAGTTAAGAGTCAACCACACACCCCTAAAACGCCTCGTTCAAACACGCCCCTACATGGCCATGATTTCGTAGTCAATATTCCTTAATTAAACCGTCTTTCTCCATTCTCAAACTAAAGAACTACATCTGATATTCAATGACTGAATGCAAGCTGAAGAATTTTGCACTTATTGCAAAAGAGAACACTGTCTGCAATGGTGTCTATGGATTAATTATTTTTTTTTGAGTTGGTAATATTATATATTAAAATGGGGGGGGGGCAAAAATGTATTTTGCATGTCACAATAATAGTTATAACAAGATATTTGTTGTTTAGAATCTGTATTGCTTATTACGATCTAATGTTTGATCTTTACATCTTCCTCCATTCTTTAAACAAAAATTAATAACATTATTCATTAACAAAACGAATAAGACAGATAACATGATATACTTGCGTGTAACTCAATTAAATGAAAGACCTATAGATTTTCCCCTTACTAAAAAAAAAAAAAAAAAAAAAAAAAGCTTAGTTTTTGGTTCATTATTAAGTCTGTGTAAAGTCAATTCTGAGAATTGTTTCTAAACATTATAAATGTTAGAATGTTATGTATTACGGAAACGTTACAAAGACTGTGAACTATGTAGTACTTAATTGTGGAGTTAAACCGTTTTTCACCATTTTCGTGTTCAGGATTTTTTGGGCGGGCTAAAATCATAACTCAATGATGAAACGGAGTCACTGAGCACGGCCCCACCCCTAACAATATAAGATGCGTGTTCGACTTGAAGCAGCACTGTGCAGATTGATCTGTGTGTGTCATCAAAATACAGAGCTATAAAGAGCAGACCGGCTCCTCATGCTTTCGAATCGCTCTCGTATCATACACTGATCATTCTACACAGCCCTGCTTTAAGTCGAAAACGCCTTATAACTACAGCGCAGTGGTTTGCCCACTCAATCACGAGTTACTGCCATTCGTTACTACAGCCTAGAGGTTGCTAGCTAGCTATGCCTTCGTCACGTAAATGCATAATAACTGGTTGCAATAATTTACAAAACAGCTCGGTCTCCTCATTTAAATGAGCTGCAGAGGAAGACATTTAAGAGAGACGGCAGATTTTCCGCGAGTGGGCGTGGTTTCAGCACCGCAAGCGCACACACCCCCAGCATTTGAGAGCAGACAATACTGCTTATTTTTTCAAGATTTTGATAGCCTATCTTATTCACTTTGCTTTTTTTTAGCATTCAATTTGGCTGGGTGGTTAAGATAACCTCAGAACACACATTTACTATTGATTTTACATGAACTTTAATAATGAAAAAACAAAAACAATAAAATAGTACAATAAAAAACCCGCTTCTATTAAACAAATTTTTATTAACAAAATGAATAAGTCAGATGACATTAAATATCCTCGTTATAATACAAATAAATTATGGTATTTGGATTTTCCCCTTTAAAACGAATGCTCAGTTTGTGGTTCATAACTTCTTAACGAAAACAGAACAACTTTAAAACAAAGATAAACTATTGACAAACTATTTGTCTCCGTGACAAATATGAAACAGCCAACAATAATCTCTATTTAAAGTAAAATGATCCCAAACATAACTACGGCATGCTCTCTAAATTTTTATCAAATGATCACAATCACATCTATTAATTTTATTAAAACATACCCTACTACTAGCCTTATTGTTGGACAATTGTGATCTCTATTTAAAACAAAAAATTCTTAATTTATGCAGAAATGTTGCAGCTCTAAGTAAAGTACAGTACAGGAATCTCCAAGGTGAAAATGTGAGGAAAATGTCAACTTTGAGCCAACAAATGATATGGAAACCAGCACAGAGTGCTAAGTGACATTTGAATGTGTGAAGCGCTCAGAAAGCATCACTTTAGCAGAAGATTCACTTGATAAGAGCATCACAAAGAACTTGGCAAAACTCAGGATTAGGAACAGTGCAAGGTTGTAGGAAAAGAGCTAAAAATAACCACATAACTACATCTCTCTCTCTCTCTTTGTTTTTCTTGGATGAGTGGTAGCTTTATTCTACTGAAGGAATTTCATTGGATTGCAGCCATGGCTGAAAGTTCATCATAATGCCTGACGAAAGATTCATGACTGTATAGTCAAGTCCTGTTAAAGGGCTCCATGGGTTTTAAGGACTTATTTTAATTGACACTGAAACGTCAAAGAGATATGCCCCCTTCATAAAGTGCTTTTAGAGTATTGATCCGATACATTATTCACAGAAAAAAAAAAAAAAAAAAAAAAAAAAAAAAAAAAAAAAAAAAAAAACTGGCTGAGAGCCACACAGAAACAAGCTGAAAATAACTAGCCAGGCTGGCCTGCAAATACTAGTTCCTATGACAACAAGTACAAGTGTGGACCAGACAGGTTTCTGCTGAAATAGAGGGGGATCTCTGTATGATTCATCTGGCAGAGAACAGCCTGTAGAGATACAGGAGGCAGGTACTGATGGCCACATGAACTCATGGTTACAGTGGTCAGGTCATGAGGAAGTCTTTAAATGTCAGCCGATTAAGTTTGAGCATGTTTTACAATAAAGGCCCACCTTTCAGTTAGTTCTTCTGCAGGTTACAATTGGTAACCACATGACTGTGGGTATCTGAAGCATGAGCAAAGCAAAACTGAACTACAAAAGAACAGGGAAATAGCTTAGTCAAACAGCAGCCATGAAAAGAACACCAAATTAACAGTGGGGAACTGCATGCTGTAACTAAGTTTATCTAAGCTTTTGTGACCATCATGTATCATTTTCTGTCTTTTTTTAGTCAAAAGATGTAGTCCGAGCATAAAAATATAATATAAATGAAATTTACATTCTAATAATCTTTACATCTAAATCCAAGGTGCAGTAAATAGATTATCAAATGAATATGTTCTATTTGTAGCCTCTCCGAAAATAAGCCCGGGGCACAGACCAATCAATTGCAGAACTGTTAAGAAACAGCACAGAAACAAGCGGATGGCTGGGTGACTGGAGAGACATCATGATGCTGTGAGTTGTTTTGATGATGTTTATATTGTATCAATGCTTGACTGACCTCTGCAACCTTTGGAGGTACTCCATCGCCCAGTACTTCCCTGTAGAAGCATTGCTGGGTCATATACACAGACAGGCCACTGGTCCTCTTAAAGGCATCTCGCAGACGTTTGAGCTCCACATCGGTAACTGTGAACACAGAAGGAAGTGGTCAAACAGCTGTACAGGATATGAAGTGGTCATTAATAAAAGATACTTTAAAAAGAGGTTCACTGTGTATTATACTAGCACACAAGATACTGAAATGCCACCTTTCGTCTAAAGGCCTCTTCACACCAAGTTTGATGCCTTATTTACATCCGGTATTAAATGATGCTAAACACATTTCACACATTTTCACAACAATAATACTGACACCAGGTCGAATGCAAAATTTTCCTCAGTTTCTAAAAAGGAAGGACTGAATATCTAAAGGAAAAAAAACTGAATAATTTGTTAACATTTGAATTAATCTATTACTTTATATAGAGTTTTTAATGTTTTTGAAATATTGTTTTTGAAGTCTCTTATGCTTCAAAAAAAGTATAAAATCTCCCCCCAAAATGTTAAACGGCATCATGCGGTTCATCATTTAATTTACTGTACTTGTTATGCAGTTTTTTCATGCAGAAAATTCATGTTTGGTGCAAACGGGCCTTGAGCCTGAGAAAGGTAGCTCTGACTGCTGAGCAAACTTCTAATAAGTCAAAGTCATTGCCATGTTTGAACATTTCTCTCCTCTAGCTCAAAGCATGTTGAGTTATGATGGCAGAGAGGGACTACAGCCAGTGCTCTTTCATCTCTCTCTATTACACACACACACACACACACACACACTCATCCTTTTAAAACATCACTGCCTCTACAGCCAGTATTTAACCCACACACTTACAGGAGGCCATTGCTGCTTCTCACCATTCATAGCCTTGTACTGCCTAGCACATTACATCACAGACCTGCTCATAAACCACAGCACTGTTCTATCTGACCCATCCATAACAGGGTCAGGGCCAAGAGCAGAGAGCCAAAATATGATGCTTTCTGTAAATGGAATATTTCCAGAAAGGCTTTCTGACAGAACAGTCTTTGACTTTGAAATACCACTAATATAGACATCCAAGTACACTTAAAGGGATAGTTCACCCAAAAATTCTGTCATCATTTACTTACCATCAAGTTCCAAAACTGCATAAATTTCTTTCTTCTGCTGATATTATGAAGAATATTTTGAAGACGGGAAAAAAAATACTATGAAAGTCAATTGCTACAAGCAACTGTTAGGTTACAAACATTCAAAATATATCATTTTGTGTTCAACAGAAGAAAAAAAAACATTTGGAACAACATAAGGGTGAGTAAATGATGACAGAATTTTAATTTTTGGGTGAACCATCCCTTTAAGAATGCTTGGATTTATCTGGCACACATCCGCAACAAAAGAAAGTGATAAATGCCACAGTTGTTAGCATATCATTGAAGTAGAGCGACTGTGAACCCCCCAAAAAGCCCCCTCTGTTCAGAGCTGATCCATCTGAGGACTGATGTGCACTGATGACTCAATGGAGTTGTCACATTTACATTAAGTCATTTAGCAGACACTTTTATCCAAAACGACTTTTTTAAGGTTTTTTTTAAGAACAGAATTAGAATAGAGAGTGCTAGAGTTAGAGGGTCAAATAAAGATGGAAAGTTATCACAGTATGGAAGCTGATGCTTTCCTGCCCTGTTTTATTTTTATTTTTTTTCTAAATAAACGTATGTTTTTAACTAAAATATTTTTTAATAAAAAACTGTTTTAAAATGTGAATACACATGAATAATTATTTACATTTTACAATTACACATTTTAAACACACAAATCTTGCGTTATTTTAAAACAGATGTCACTGAAAGTAATGATAACTTACGGTTCACTAACTGAGTCAAATGTTGATTCAACATCCGCATGTGACTGATTCAGTGAGTTCATTTAGCAAAAATTTGTTAAACTGACTCAAACCTATAACTCATCAGAATCACTTGTTCGTAAATCGGACTACACTGGTTGCACTGTATGTTTTGATTCATAAAAAAAGAGCTAGTTAATGAGAGTCAGGATGAAAGTTGGGGGCTTCATGATGACGGCAATGAAGTTCAGCCTAAGGTTCATTTTGTTTGGTTGATCAGTGCTCAGCATATGTGGGCATGTCATTGTGATGTGACTTCAATGATACCAAAAATTATAACAACTGGAGACGGAATCTTGTTATCTTGTGTTTCAGCACAAAAGTGAGACTTTGAGCCAGAACACTGTCATTAAAAAGCTGCATGAAGCCCGTGAGCTGTATCAAGGATCTGGAGAGATGCATATGATGGTGAATCACATTCATACACACAATGCTTGGCTTCTGAAAGAAGGTAAAAAAAAAAAAAAAGAGAGATTTTTCATCAGATAGAATTGTCTGCCTCAGGACGTTGAGGACACTTCTTTTTTTTTTTTTTTGGATAAAATCACTAAAGACAAATAATGAGGATATTAACAAATCACAGAAAGCTTTACCACATTTATCTTTTTTTTTTTATTTTTTTTATACAAAGCACCAAACTTAAACTGGTTCTTCCAAAGAGTCAATGGAAATAAGCACTGTTTACATCCTATATGGGTAGTTGACATAAAAATACTATTTGAAAGTTGACATGTCCTGTGTTGTGACAAGCCATAAATGGCAGGACCATTTAAAATGTGAAGGTTAAATTAAAACTGATTAACACTGAAATTTAAATAAAATTTAATTTAAAAGACATCAATGAAGGAAAGACCCCCCCCCCCAATATTAGCTGATCAGTCTTGCCAATATATCACTCCTCCCAGGGGCGCCAGACAGGGAGTAATAGTGTAAAAGAGTAACAGGGGGCCATGGCAAGGGGGGCTTGATCGCGAATCCCAAACAATGAACGTGATTTTGCGATCATGAACCCCCCTCCCCATACACATAATGTGATTCTGAGGGGGGCCCATAGCAAATTCAGTGTACAGGGCCCAGAATTCCTAGCGACGGCCCTGACTCCACCACTAAGAAGAGAATATTTACTTAATTTTCATGTCACAGTCTTCATAATACCAGGATGAAATGGGTATTTGTGCTGCGAAGATATGATGACAGGAAACATGTGACACAGGGTGAACCATAAAATACTGCCTGAGAAAACAGTTTAGAGCTCTGAGGGTCATAAAAATTCCTCAAGACTAAAGGAAATTTTCTTATGGACAAGGAGAAAACCTTTAATCCCCAAATGACATTCATTCTCCCAGGTCACAATCTATAGAGAAAGACACTTGGTCTTTGAGGTATCTATCTCTTCATGTGATAAAGAATGCACAGACATGGCAGTGGAATAGACCGTTGCATCTGAGATGTTTCAAAGTCAACAAGTCAGCAGATGCACACTTATATGTCTCTGCAGGCTCTCCACAGGCATTTTAATAGACCTGGAGGGCGTGTAATTATTCTGTATTATGTTCTGTAGGAGAAAAGCATCAGATGAGGTGAACAACATTCCAAATTCATAACCACAATCATGGTGCCAGATTAGGGCTGCACTATTAATCGAACGCGATCATCATGCACATCAAGTCAGTAAAGCTGGTTCTGTGATTAGTAGTAAATCTCCATCACCTGCTTTCAGGTGGAGCAGCATTTACTACACAGAGCAGTAGTTCACTGACAAGCTATCCAAAAAAATCACAGATGATATAATCGTACAATTATGAAATCGAAGAAACCGTTCACAATAATGATTAGCTAGCTTCTCTGTGTAAAGTTAGTAAATGCTGCTCCATCTGAGAGCACGTGAAAATACCACATTTAATAACATGTTTTTACCCCAAACTCACTTCATAACGTCAGCCGAATGTTTGAAATAAATCCTTCTGTGAGATGATGTGGCTTCTTACACAGAATAAGGCACGCAACATATTTCATAGTTTTCTAAGCAGTGATATAGGCATTGCAATATTATAATAATAATAACTCAAATAAATCGTATATTGCCGTAGTCGTGTGTTTATTAATCATATTGAATCAATGAAAGCAGTTGAATCTTCTGTTTATTCAGCTGCAGCGATAGGCATTTCCTGGGTTTCTTCTTCGCTGTGTATTTGGAGTTTCCACACGAGAGCTGAGAGTGAGAGCCACGACTGGCCTTTGGATGGAGATTTGCTGCTGATCACAGAACCGTGCTTCACTGAAAGATACACATGACAATCGCAGCTTCTGTCTAATCATGATTTCATTTAGATTAATCATGCAGCCCTATGCCAGATGTTCCACTGAAAAGGCGATGACATTGTCAATGCTTAATGTTGCAGACATTTTCAGTACATGTGCACAAAGAACTCCTGACCATTTTTGTGGTCATTATGAGACAGTTAAGCCGATTCTATTAAGCAATTCTCATTTTACTCTCTCCAAAGGTGCTAAAGTAATGTCTGAAAACCAATTTCTCTTGGGAGACAACAGTGCAGCTACTTAAAACATGCATGAAGGAGATGAAACATTGGAATCGGTTAACTAAACTTCCAGAAAAATTATTACAATTTATATCAAAACAATAAAATGTAATTTTATAAACAATGTACTTACAGTCAAACAAATATAAACTAACTCACCAACAAAAAACAATAATACCTTTACTATATACTTGACTGAATTAGTGTTTATTAAAGGAACACTCCACTTTTTTTGAAAATCGGCTCATTTTCCAACTCTCCTAGAGTTAAACAGTTGAGTTTTACCATTTTCAAATCAATTCAGCCGATCTCCGGGTCTGGCAGTAGCACTTTTAGCTTAGCTTAGCACAGATCACTGAATCTGATTAGACTGTTAGCATCTCGCTCAAAAATGACTAAAGAGTTTCTATGTTTTTTACATCGTTTACTAAGACCAACGAAAAATGAAAAGTTGCGATTTTCTAGGCCGAAAAGGTGCAGCAGGCGCAATGATATCAGCGCCTGAAAATAGTCCCAGCTAGGTAACTTCAAATAAGCTTATTTTCAGGCACTGCGTGATATCATTGCGCCTTCTGCACCCATGGTACGGCAGCAAAGTTCCTTGATTATTACGCCGGATTGAGAGTATAGTTCTTAGCGATATCGGCCTAGAAAATCACAACTTATTTTTCGTCAGTCTTCAAGATTCAAGATTTTTATCTTAGTACACGATGTAACTATAGAAAAGTCAAAGAGTCTCCGCCAGACCCTAAGATCGGCTGAATGGATTTGAAAACAGTAAAACTCAACTGTTTAACTCTAGGGGAGTTGGAAAATGAGCCTATTTTCAAAAAAAGTGGAGTGTTCCTTTAAACTCTTCTCCAAAGTAATATACAAAAAGAAGAAAAACATGATCTAACACGGAGGAACACATTCAGTGGCGTACATGTAAAAGTGATGAAAAAGAAATAAGGAAATGCAAATATCGTCTTGCTGTAGAGAGTTCAGTGAGTGACAGGTCTACTCTTTGAAATAGCACAGCAACAGTCTGCTAAAGCATTCACTGCCTCTTTGATTTTCCCTTTCCTCGTCCAGTCAGAGCGCTCCCCCTCAGAGGAGAGACAGCTAGATCTATAATGCTCTGAATTACTGATTGAAGCCTGCAGGATACACTGTATACTACAGTAAAACTAATTTCAGTGCGCTACTACCCAGAAACATGACCTACTTTGAGTTCCCAGTATGCTGCTCTAATGTAGGTCTGTAGGTGGTGGAACCTTACATTCGAGACTCCAAGGACAGCCTGAGTGCAAATGAGACGCCTGACCCTTATTGGTAAGCAGCATAAATAAACATGAATTCCTGAAGACAAGACTTAATTATCTCGATGGTCTGGAATCTCAGAGGAGCCTCTCTCAGTCAAGCTGACAGTGGAATCCTTGGGCTTACCATACAGCTGTGAGCTACAGATGACAGGTTTGAGACACTAGAAGCTCCTTTGTAATACAGAACAGTATTGAATGTTCAGTCTTGGAGGAAAGCCACTGAAAACTTTTGACGATGAGCACTGGACTAAAACCCTCATATTACATTCATAAGAACCTGAGTACATTATGGATGTTTCCAAACCTTTTCAAAAATGACACAGAAGGAGTACTAACAAATGAAGATAACAGATCTTCTTACTTTTCAGTGTTTTTGATCATGTTTATACGTTTGTATGCCTTTTATATTCAGGTTTATATGGTGTTCTGAACATCAGTGTTTTGAAAATGATCTGCTGGGTAGACACCAAAGTAATATTTTTTTTTAAACTGAGAGAATGATTTGTGATAGCTGTGGAAGCAACAGTTTGAATGGGTTGAAAAATATAAAACAAATATAAACAAATGTAATGTTATATATAATATTGACAAATCAGATGTTGCACCATATATCATCATGTTCCAGGAAAAGTGTTAATGAATTTTCAGCTGCCAAATTAAGGCTATAAAATTTCCAGCTACAAATTACAAACATTAATCCAATGTTAAGACATTATTTAATGAAAAATTATATTTCGGGATTGTTATGGTTCTTGGTGTGAACGGGCCTTAAGAAATACCAATATGTTGCTTAAAAATAAATGTATCATACAGACAGATATTGTCTATTATTTTATATAATTTATTGGCGCAATGGATATTATTTCATTGTAAGTAATAATACACAACAATATATTTAAGGAAAACTATTACATTATCGAGAACAAGCCATTAATAAAACAAACAATAAAATGCTGGCGTGAATGATTTTCCTCTTTTACACTACGTTATTGTAATGAAGTGATGTCAGCAACATTGGCTGTTGGGCAGCATGGCACAAAAAACTGCAATAAATGTGCCATGACAGTGTGTGTGCAGCTGGAACAATTAGGATAATTCTACCTCTACTAACGGGCTCAGGGCCAGCTAACTCCCTCTCCCCTCTAAAACACACGTGCACGTGCACACACACACACACACACACACACACTGCTGTAGGGTAATAATCACACAATCTTTTAACCCTTCAACACTCTCAGGTGACTCACAAGACACCCTATTTAGCTTGTGAAACATTATATAAGCAATTATATCACCATGATGAAGAAATTCCTCTGTAGCTGTAATAGGTTTGGCCAGAATGTAAATCCTGACCTGTGGTTTCCTGGAAATATAAAGATGCAAATAACGCCTAGTCGCCTATGCAAAGCAACAGCTAAATTCTGCCTATTCATCAAGGTGTAGAAAGATAAGCAGTGCTGACGCACTCGATCTCAGATGCCAGTATCTGCTCTAAACAAACAGTTCACTAGAAAGACATAAACAGCAGCATCAAGGCCTGTCAGCATCAGACTACACTGACATCCAGGAGTGAATGACCAGTGCTGTCTTCCACCCTCAATACCACGACTGTGGTGAGACCCTTGAGCAATACCCCCAACTGCTCCCTGGGCACCACAGCATAAATGGCTGCCCACTGCTCCGTGTGTGTGTGTTCACTACTCACTGCAATGTGTGTGCCCTTCAAAGCTAATTCAGAGTATGGGACACCATTCTTGGCCATGTCATTTTCAGGGTTCCCTTTAATATTTATATTCGATAACAAATTCTCAAATGTATCCTTATATGTTTGTCTGCACTATGTCTGTATTTTCCACACTAGGAGCTCCTGTCACCAAGACGAATTCCCTGTGTGTATAAACACAATACGCAATAAAGCTCTTTCTGATTCTTCTGCAAAACATAAAAGAAGATATTTTAAAGAATGTTGACAATTCTTTTAGTGTCTGACTAGACACTTCTGAAAATATCTTCTTTTATGTTCCACAGAAGAAAGCCAAAACATGTATGCAATAAAATAAGGGTGAGTAAAAGATGACAGGATTTAAATATTTGGGTGAACTATCCCATTAAATATTTGTTTACATCCTCAGTTAAGTACACACTTCACAGCTGATAGGAGCTGTCATCAACTTCATCAACAGTCCTTTTTAAATAAAAACATGTATCTCAACTCTTAAATGATTCTTCAATGACTTAATCATTCTTGAAGAACATCCACTTCCCTCTGAAAGTGAAAAATTACCCTTAAATAACACCAACCGTCATAATAATAACCGAAGGTCAAGGGATGGAAATACAACACTGGTCAGTAGCAAGTGCAAAAATAAGATTTCAGAGTGTCAGGACAAGCACTTCCACTTTCTCCTTAGGAATAGAGAGCTGATAAAGTACGATAGGGTACATGATAAACACCACGGGGGTGTTGAGAAATGTGGACAGATTAGTAAAATCTGTTTGTCAGTGTGGACGCTCCTGCACCGCCCAGATTAGTTCCACTTCAGACTGCTGCTAGTTAGACACTGGCTCTGTCAAAACCAAGTGTGAGGTGCACTCTCAGACGAATTTGGGCATCTCGATTGCTTGTGAACGCAAATATGATGCAGATAAATCTAAGCAGACAGCTCACTAGGTTTTGAGACAGTGACAACAACATTACACTAATAACACAAAGACAAGTCAAAACAGCCCCACCTTCATCCCCCAAGCCCCTTTACACCCGCTACTTCACATAACAGCTCTGCGAAATGACAGGTTGAGGCTTGTTAGCTCGCAGACAGAGTAAATACGTGGGCTTAACTAGCTGGCTAACGCTGCTAACGCTAACTGACTGACCGCCGTTAATCGCTCAAACCTCTTACCTCTTTTAACGGCCTCGTCATACGAAAGGAACCCTATCCGTGACTCCTTGGCGCCCATGGTGCCCTCATTTCATGGCAATGGCAGAAATGTGCAGAGAGTGACCGGTGCCTGTTGCCTTGTTTTCCGCTGGTTTGTTTTTGTTTGTTTTTTTTCTCTTCTCGGTATGGCGTTCCTATCAAGTCGAGAGGTAGAGTTTTGCATTATCAACGAGTGACGCGTCTAAACGCCGACGCCTCCATACTTGATCACGTGAGTTTTGTCCAATCAGAACACGGGGGCGTATGAGCGTCAGTTTCGCGTAAAACGCAGCACCGACGCGTTGGTTTTCACCCAGAGCTTGGCTGTCGTGCCCATAGACAAATCTACGGTCTTGCCGTCGACTTTAATTTCCGTGGTTGCTATTATATTTCCTTATATTAGCGTGGTTGTGAGGAGGCAGTTTAATCAATTTACACCGTGTTGCATCAGGGCAACAACGCCATTTATTTACTTTGCAAACACACTGTAGCTATATAATATGGGGATAAAATGGTTAATAATGAAATAATTACTTTCATAAACAAATAAACAGCTTTTCCTGGTGGACACTTAATAGTTTTTTTATTATTATTTTGATTGTTAAATGATTTCTGCTTATTAATTTTATCACCCACGAAAAATATCATTCAAATGTTCTGTTTAGTAGTTTTTACATGTTTGAGTCATTAAAATTATAATGTATTATTTGCACTAGAATAAAAAAAAAAATCATAACGTTACTGTAGTATTATTTACTATTCATTTACTATTCATTTTTACTATACTATTATAGTATTTATTAATGTTGAATATATTTCCTGTATTTTCCGTTTTCATTAAAGGCTAATGTTATGTGCTTTTGTCAGTTTTTCGTTTTTATTATGTTTTTTATTATTATTATTTCAGTTTTAGTAATTTTAGTACTTCAGCTAATTTAATTTCAGATAGTTTCCAAGGCAACATTTCTAATCTAATATATATACATTTTTATTTATTTCACCTTTATTGTAATTATTAAAAAAGTATAGGTAGCCTATCAATAACAACACGGGTTTTGTCTCTTATTTTTAAGGAATGTATGATCTACACAAAATCAGTTCTGATAAGTAATTAATGCAAATTGACCCTTCTGTACACGTACGTATTCGGCGCAAACCTTTCATTAATCTTAATTAAGCCTCACCGATTTTTTTTTCAAACTCTTATCTTTTAGCGCCCTCCTATGGCACTAGTGTCTATTCCAAAACGAATGGCGCTTATAAAACTTGTCATAAAGCCGGTTGCATAAAGTTGGACTTTTTCACAGTGATATAAATGTTTATGATCATAATGACTTTGTTTAGGTGATATTGTGCATACGAAGGCATTTAAATAAGATACGTGTTGTTTACGACACAGAAGACGGTTACAGCAGAGAGGAGCACCTGTGATATGGGATTTCATGTCTTTTTCTATGTACTCAATGTAATCGATGAGACAGAGTAATTATTACGTGCCATCTGTGTATCTGTTGCAGCAGCAGAATTCGTTTTAAATAATCAAAAATATTGGATAACTCAAACTACATTTATGACATAGCCTATATATAATCAGTAAATGTACTCTAATTATGGTATTATTTGTAATGCAAAATGTTTCTTTTTATAGTTTATATACGCATTCTTCTTGTTCTCATTGCCTGGATTCTGTATGGTGACGAGTTTTGTTCCCTTGAATGTGTTATCTATTATATTGGATGGTAAATACATGAAATTGTAAATACATAGACTCTTAGTGGTTCAGAACTGTAAGAACTGTTTAAGGTTCTTTGAGGAACCCAAAATAGTTCAGAAGAGTTCTTCTATGGTATCATATTCTTCCTGTGCCTTGCTGAGCTTTGACAAATGTATGTCACTGCAGGACACAACCTTGGTAAACAATTTTTTTTACTTGTTCACTTATTAAAGTATATTTCAAGAATTTTCATATTTACATTTATTGATTTAGTATTTTGTCTTTGTGCCAGGAGTGGATGGCTGGGCGGCACGTCGCCTGCAGCAGACCTCCAGGTTGGGAGCGTGGCTGAATGTGGTCATCGATAACCTAGGACACGGCATGCTCTGGAACATGCTTTATGATGTAAGTTCAGTCAGTAGAGGTTTGTCCCAAACATGTTTATATTAGTTTGAATGACTTCAGTGGAGTGGTGTGTATTTATGTGCAACCATAATGCCAAGAACTCTTTCACAGAGAGCCCGGGTTGGGTGCGAGCAGTGATGGCAAAAGGTATGACAAGATTTTTTTTCTTTTTAAATTGTTTAAACCATTCTTTTTAAATGTTTAAAAACACAGAAGTACGGCTTTTCACATTGAACTTAACATTCTAAACCCCACTTTGCACCGATTTTTACCTGGGGTGATGAAACCCTGCATAACCCGAATTGCGGTGCCAAACTTGTACAGTGGGAAACACTGTTTATGAACAGTAAAAAACAGTAGAAATGGTGACTGAAAACACATTGGTGTAGAAGAGACTGTTTGATTTTTACTTTTATAGACCAAAAAGTTCTCTCAGGAAAAATTTTATATGTGAAACGTGAAGCTATATTACCCAAGATTCCATTTACCTGGGGTTTAGAATGACCCAGAGTTAACTCTTTTAATTGTGAAAATCCCTGATGAATGCTGTTATTCTTCATGCAGGCTTTAAGACTCCTTTAGGCATTCTGACAATAGCAGGGCTCTATTGTTTGACCTGTGTGGCTGTGCTGTTGCAGACTCTCTATGCCCAAAACTGGCTACAGATTCTGGTGCTGGCAGCAGGATGTTTGCTGGGCGTTGCAGTTGAGGTGAGGAGTATGTTTACCCAGCATTATTACTGTCATAATAAAGGCATTTATCATGTCATTTTGCAGATGTGGTGCATCATAACCCATTTGAGATTCTTAGTTGATCAGGATGAGAAAGAAAAGAAGATCTAGGGATCTCTAAAGGGTCATTTAGGATGTTGTAAGGGTTTAAGCGTGAAATTTGTATTTTATGATGCTTCTGGTCTAAGAAGCATCTAAAAAAAAAAAACGTTTTTTTTTTGCTTATTTAATATATATATATATATATATATATATATATATATATATATATATATATATATATATATATATATATATATATAAAAGCTTACATTGTTTTTGAGATTTTCTTGATGCAAAAATTGCACTTCATGTATGATATTATATTGTATGTTATTGTTTGGGACTTTATTGTTTCTGCAGTTCAAACAGTAACACATGGCACTAGTAATAGCAAGGTCATGAGTCTGATTCTCAGGAAATGCATGAACTGATCAAATGTGCCTTGAATGCAATGTATTCATCTGGCAAATGCATACGTGTAAAAATAATCAATAAAAGGTTTGCCATTTTATATTATGAACAAGAGCATTTATTTGAAATATAATTCTTTTGTAAGATTATAAATGTCTTTACTGTCAATTTAATGCATCCTTGCTGAATAAAAGTATTACTTAAAAAATTGAACAGTAGTGTATAATTGATTATATTAATAATAGTTCTCATAAAAACTAGCCATGTTCAAGGACAGATACAGTAAATCTCTTCCAGACGTACATGTGCTGAGTACAGTCTTTTATTCTCATTTTTTTGTTCACCAAAAATCCACCCAAAAGAGTGGTTTTTGTATGATCCCGTCGCATTCATTCAAGTCATGGACTCTAAACATATCACAACGACTTCAGGAACAGGTGGAGAATAATCATGTAAAGGCAAAAAATAAAGCAACTTTAATACTTCAGAAGCAATATTGCTCATTGTAGTCTATTAGAGAGCTCTATATTGTTTTTTTGTGTGTTAGAAATAGTTACAGATTTTCACAATGCTGGATACAAACGAGTTTAATAATGATTTGGTGGTTACAGATGTACAATGTACAGCAGACTCTACTGAGGGTGAGTTACATGAAGCCAATGACTGAAGAGTATCCAAGCAGAGGCTCGCTGTGGCACAGGTTACTGACACTTCCAGGGTAACAGTCAGTATCAATGTTAAATAACACAATTGTCCTCTTCTTTGTCATTGGATTTGATCTAAAGTGTCTCCAATGACTATAGACATTAAAAGAAAATCACAAGAGATCACGTCCACTTATAAGTTGTAACTTCAAGGATCGCCATCATCCATCTGAAACAGCACTTTGGCCAAATCACAATCTACACGTGGCAGCATGTCTGAGGACTTCATAAAGATAATTAGCATCTAAAAGGCCCCACTGTATATCGGTTATCAACCCTTAATTACATTCTCCAACTCTCTGAGGGCAGAAAAGTTGTAGTGACAGGATTGCTTTTATTGTCAGAGGATGCAGTTTATTAATTTCTGTGATCAGTTTAACACTTCAGAGTCGCAAAGTTCATTCTTTCTCTTATTTCATGGGATGTTTATTAACTGCTCAGTTTTTTCTGTCACTATGGAGCTCACTGGGACAATAACCACTTGTAGCTATGCATCTACATCTATATACATTTACTTAAACATGCAAACAAAGAGAATGTTTGACCCAGAAGCACCTTTGATTTTTGGGGAACTGTGGCCTATTCAGATCGAGTTTTGATTTGATCAACAGTGATCAACCATCTTTATAACCAGTGATATACCACTTGAGGTTGACAAGTAAGCCCTTGAATCGACATTCAGAAGGAAGCAATCAGAGCTACGTTTTAAATTCATTCAGCATCCACCAAGCTTGTTTCCCATGTGCATTTTTTTTTTTACATTTGATGTTCATTTTCCTAAACTCATCATCCGATACAAGAACTCCACTAATTCCATCAGTCCATTCACAACACGTATTCAATTGAAATGCACTTACAAAGTGTGAAAGATCACAGTTTATTTGTTACAATATTCCTTCTCTCTCTCTAACCAAAGCAAAAACCTGTCCTTCACTTGCTGCCTCAAATACAGCATTAAAGGAATAATCCACCAGAAAATGAATATTCCATTATCATTTACTCGCACTCACGTTTTTCCAAAACTTGAATGACTTTCGTTCTTCTGTGAAACATGAAAGAAAATACTTTGAAGAAGATATTTTCAGTTCCCATTGACTTCCATTGTATTTTTTTGTCAACAGAAATCCAAACTGTTTGGTTACCAACATTCTTCAAAATATCTTCTTTATGTCCCACAGAAGAAAGAAATGCCTGCAGGTTTGGAATGATATGAGGAGGGAGCAAATTACATCAGAATTTTAATTTTGGGGTGGACTCTCCTTTTAAGACCAACTTCAAACGTAACAATAAAGGGATTTTTAAGGAGTGAAAATGGGGTAAATAACTGTCCTAGTAATCTCTTGCTCGGTTTACGGGACTAAAGGTGTTTGAAAACTGCAGGTGGAGGTTTCGTTCTACGAGCTACTCAAAAAAAGCTGACAAAGCAGATCCCCGCCAGCTGGGAGTCCTTTAAGACTAAGGCTGGGACTTCAGCTCGATCTGGGGTCCCGGTGCTGCCGGCTGGGGGCTCAAATGTGGCGAGACACTAAAAGCACATTCTACATGACTAGCCTGCAGCAAGGCTTTGTTTCAGCAAAAAAGAATGAGTTCTTCATGAAGGTGTGACAAAAGGATGCCAATTTAATCTGAACGGTCCTCCTTCAACTTCTTGAAATGTTGTCAACCTGGTTGCGATTCTCTGTGGCTTTTGGATATATTCGAGAGAGGAGCGGCAGTGAAATGAGTCAGACTGAATGGTTTCGGAGTGGTACAGGTGCGTTTAGCAAATATTGCACTGCTACTACACAATCGTGCGTGGATTCACAACCCTGTGCACTATAGCGCAGGTTCCCCAGTAGGGAAGCCTCTTCACAATGACAGGTGCTGCGCTCAGCCCTTTTTTCTGTGTGTCCAGTCAGCTGGCAGTGGGCCAGGGGTGTTAATCTACGCCACCCGTGGCCGAGCTCTGAAAGGAAAACAACAATGGGAAACCTGGTCCTGTAACTATCACTGCTACAGCTTATATTGTGTGTGTGCATGAATAAGGCTCCGCTATGACAGAAAGCCAGCTTTGTGAACTCATCCTCCAACTCCGTTTAGTTCATATAATGTCAATTAGCTGTGGTCGCACACTTATTATGATTATTATGAACAGAAGTCATTTTGGCTCATCCGTTTGCAACATTACACCTACAAGTTGTAGCATACCTTGCATATAAATTATTGGCAGTTTAAAATAAGCTAGGTCAGTACTAAGGGAATACAAAACCAGAAGAGAACTTAAAACACGGTATCTAGAGCAATAGTAAACCCACTGGTCTGTAAATTCCACACGCGACATGAATTATTCATTAAAAAAAGAAGCAAAAATAAACATAATGGTCCATAATGTAAGATGGCTGGTCTCATTTTCCAGAGAGCACACAGGTAATCCTCAAATGCAAAGCTTTGCATTTCATGAAGTCAAGCTCTAATCCTTGTGTAAATGGGGGCACGGACGTCTATGGATGTTCCTTCACTCAGGCCTTTTCCTGTCGAATCTTGTTCTGTGGGAGCTGCGTTAAGCAGTTTCCTCCACAAATAGACAATGTGGTGTTAAACAAAGTATTCCTGTAGTGTGGAGTGACTCTCCTTCAAATACAAAAAATAAACAAAAGAATAGATGGTGTGGAAGTTTTCCGTCTTTGTCGGACTGCTTTGTTTTTTTTATTCAACTCCTCTTGAAGTCAGAGAAATGGTCGGGTTCTTCAAAGGAGAGTGAACAAATTCAGTGAATGGTTGCTTATCCATCGTGAGTCTCAGCATGGTCGCACAGATGTCATTGTTTTCCTCCTATTTTAAGGAGGCGGGCTTGGGGAGTTGCTGGTACAAGTGAATTGACAGTCCTTGAGGAGCTCACACTCCCCGACTACTTGAATAAATGGATGTGAGGGTGTGAAATGGGGGTGGGTGTGCACATCTATGTTTCTGGTGGGCTTCCCGGGTGTTAGCCCAAGCAGGGGCGTCCGGCTCCGTGGCTCTGGGAAAGCAGGAAAGACTGCACCACCTGCTCTGTGGCCTGGGGGCTTGTGTTGACGTCCTCCAGCGCATCGGCTACTGCAAACTGCCTGTCCCTTAAACGGTTCCAGTTGGACAGAATATTGTGGTACTCAAAGACCTTCTCGTAGTTTCCAACTGAATTGTACAGTTTTATCAGGCCTCTGTAGTCATATTCCAGTCCACTGTACCCCTCCCCGAACAGTTTCTTGCCTGAAGGAAACAATAGACATATGGTGTATGTTTAGGTATTTAGCTCAAAACAGTACAGTTTACACAAAAATATTAAGCAGCACTACTGTTTTCACCATTAATATTAATTAGAAATGTTTCCTGAGCACTAAATCAGCATATTGGAATAATTTCTGAAGGAACATGTGACAATGAAGACTGGAATAAAAATTCAGCTTTGCCATCACAGGAAAAAAAAACATTTTAAAATATATTAACATAGAAAACAGTTATTTTAAAATTGTAATAAGATATCTCAATATTACTGTTTCTAATGTATCTTGCAGCCTTCGTAAGCATAAAAGAATTTTAACAACAATAAATGAATTAAAAATGTAAAAAAAATAAACTGTTAATCTTTTAAAAAAAAAAAAAAACAACAACTATTTAAGCATTAGATGACAGCAAAGGTAAATGAAACGTAAAAACAATGGAAATGAGGATTACAATTTAATATTCAATTTTGTCCAACATGTATATTAACTTTTTAAAAAGACGGAAAAAAGGTCAATAACTAATAGTACTGATTTCATGCACTCCCACCCAAAATGCATTATCAATAAAAGTAACCCTCACCAATAGCGATGGAACGCAAGTACAGGCGCTCTGCGTCGTCGTACTGATTCATGTCGTAGTTGTAGAGCGAGGCCAAGTGTCCCACTGACAGAGCCACCTCATAGTCCTCCTGTCCTAACAGCTGCTCCTTGATCTGAATGGCCTTGATGTGCATCTCCTCTGCCTCCTGCGTTACAAATCACACAATGGATGGAAAGGTCAGTCAGCCCAACAACAACCTCAAAAGCACTCTATGTTGAGTTTAGATTGAATTCACAAGAGAAAACAAAAACACACAGCTTGTACAATGATCCACTTGTGATGATTTACTTATCTTATAACATCTGTACATTCTCACAGGTTTAAATAAGAATTAATAAGGACCTTGAATTTGCGCATGGATTGGTAGAGGCGGCCCAGGTTCCCATAGTGTTTTGCTGTCTGAACATTGAACTCTCCGAAAGCTTTTTTGGCCAACTGCAGGGAGGAGAGGTGCAGATCATGGGCCTCCTGCAGGAGACGTTCCTCGGTTTCTTTGTTATGGCAATCAATGGCAATCTCCTCCAGGATTAGGGCTGTGATGGAAGTTCGGATATACAAATTAGCTTGACGTAACATGATTAAAAAAAAAAAAAAAAAAAAACGAAATCTAAACAAACTGAATGATGAGTGAAAAGATAATCCTACTTTGAGCTGTCAAGGGCTATCTTAAAGTTGTCATTGTGAATAAAGGAAATTATGAAAGCTTTTCAACATGCTAGTCTCACCTTTCACCCTCTTGGACGAGGCCAGCAGCAGATGGTCTTCAGGGAGAATGTGAGTTATGATGTCTATGGCACGTTCTGCATGGAATCTACAAGCAAAATTCAAAGTATGAAACTGGTACATGTTATTCAATAAACACTTCCATGAAAAAAATAAAATACAAAGAACAAAAACCAGTTCTACAAGAAAAACTTTATTGTGTTAAAGGTTAGGGCAACTGCTGTTCATCTGTTTCATGGACATCTTAACACACGAGGGACAAATAAAATGGTATAAAAGTTCTAATAGTATTACTTGCAACCAAAATATGGTTTTGTCTTGGAATGAATAGACCAATGTGGCAGCTTGACCAATTTATTCATATTTTCATAGTGATCTAATAAGAGGAATGTTTGTCTTCTTTCATAAAAACAACAATGCTATTTTGTTCAGTGCTGCCTAATGAATTCTGTTTTTGCAGTGGGGACTCCCACCCAAGATTATTTTGGTTACTTTTTTGTATTTTGGATGATGTTTTAGAGCTTAATGTTGTTTATTAAAATTTAAATTTCATTACTTAAAAAAAAACCCACACACACACTTTAATTACTCATTGTCACATGACCAACCAGTCAATAATGATACTGCTGATATCTGTCTGGCACATAAAATAGTTCTAGCTTCATTTCAAAACAGACATGAATGAAAGACTTGTGGTCCAATAATGCAAAATGCGCTCTGATGGATTTTGCAAGTTAATTCAGTGAAGGATTCTTTCAGAATGATTAAAACAGATAACAACACTTGTATTGTCCATTTAACCACCTGACACAGATGCAATTACTGTTCAAAATTTTATTAAATAATTCTTTCTCTGAACATGTAACTAATGCGCCCAGGGTGGGATTGAGATACTCACAGTGCGTTGTCGAATTTACCAGAGCTGTACTGATGGACGTAGGACGAATACGCCAGGTCCTCATGTGCAGTTGCAACATGAATATTCTTTCCTCCAAACACTGACTGCCGAATATCTAGTGCAGTCTGAAGGCAAAACACATCAACAAGTAAATCCCCTAGTCTTTGAAAGAATGAGAAAATGTTTTATTTATACTTGCAAAGAACCTAAAGTTTAAGGAATTCTCGGCTAACCTGGTAAATGGCCACTGATTGACAGATATTATCCACATTTAAGAGATAAAATCCATAATCTAGTAGTGTATCTGAGTATTTGGGGTGCTTGTGCCCAAAATGTTCCCTGAAAACAAAATGTGGAAATACATAGGCATTTCATTGGTGTCAGACAGTACAAAATTTCAACACCAGTCATGCTTTATAAAGAAGTACTTACCGTGCCAAAAAGACTGCATGTTTTATCAGTTGTTCAGCTTTCCGAAACTCCCGCTTAACAACACAAGCCTGCAGGGGATCAATGAGAAGATTTTTTAGATTCATTATCTAATGGAACAGAAGTTCACATAGATTTAGAAAAACTTAAAGATCTAACAATCACTGACCTTAGAGGCTTGTCTGAGAACATCAACTACTACTTTCACTGGTAAGCCAATGGTGATCTCCTTCATAGCCTCTATACACCACCTATAAGCCTGCAACACATTAGAACACATTAAGCTGTACAGCAGCCATTCTCCAAACTGACTTCTGGGATACTTGCATAGGGACTTACCTCATCATAGTGGCTTTTGGCAAAGAGTAGGGCACACAGTTCTCCATACAGGGCAGCCTTATTAGCCTGATGGCCATGTTTGGCTAGTTTGTCCATGTAAGACTGGGCCAGTTTGAAAGTTTCTTCTCCCAGATGGTATTTGCAGTTGCCATTACGCACATGAAGTAACCTGGCAAACAAAATCCACAATCACACATTAATAAGATATTAATAACACTTACACAATGTTGACAATGATCATTTCCAGCTAAAAGTGACTCAAGTTAACCATCCAGTCACCTCACACAGCACTCTACTGCACGATACCAGTGAAGAACCTCATCGTGTAATGTGCACAGCTGGAGACAAGACAGGAAGACTTTCTCTGCATCTCCATACCAACCGGCATCTGATAAAAAGCCACCTGATACACGAGAAAAGTATTATTGCAACAGCTTGTTATTCTAAGCTAAAAGAGCAGAAATGTGAGACACAGGAGCCATACCTAAAACAAAGCCAAACTGTATAGCTTTCTCTTTCACGTGCGCATCTGACTCTGCGATGTATGAACATCGGCGGCTGAAGGAGTTGGCCAGGACTGAAGCGACCTTCACACCGTGGTCCATCAGAGCCTGGAAGCAGTGGTGTAGGAGATGCCTGCGGAAGAAAATATGTACCTAGTCTTTCATCTAAGTATTAATGATTATAGAAATTAATTGCATAATTTTTAGTTGCTTTTTTGGGGTGATGGTATAAGGATGTTTCTTTAACTTTATGCAATGACAAACTTTATAATATTAATATTATATAACACTACTAACAGCAATATTACTATGTAATATTACTACTGGTGGACCAAAAGAGTTTTAGCTGATATAATGCCAAATGCTATACACTTTATATATTTACATATATACACACTACCAAAAGTTAGCAGTCAGTAAGACTTTTATTTGAAAGAAATTCATACTTTTATTCAACAAGGATGAATTAAATTGATCAAAATTGACAGTCAAGTCTTTTACACTTGTTAAAAAAATAATATTTCAAATAAGTATTGTTCTTTCTAAATCTTTAGTAATTAAAGGATCCTGAGAAAAAAAGTACCATGGTTTCTACAAAAATATTAAGCGACACAACTGTTTTGAACATTGATAATAATAAGAAATGTTTCTTGAGCAACGACTTTTGAATGGTAGCGTACATATGATTTATTGACATAAAATGAGATTATATTGCATGTAAAAATGATGAAAAAAAAACATGATTTGACATAATACCCAAAATTCACAGAAAACAATGGTTCATTCATATTTAAGATATATTAACATTTAACAGTTTAAAAAATGAGTACAAGCATGATAAAATTAGTTTTTGATGTGGTATCTAATTATCGAAAATGACATTTTTGAATGAAGTCTATCACTACATAAATTACTCTACAACCAGGTCTTGTGAAGATGCCAATGAAGGCTTGCCCCATACATCATGTGAGATTTGAATCATCAGCCCAAAATACACACACACACACACACACTCACTTAACATCAGCGTGGCCATAAATATATCATTAAGGTATGGCTTCGAGCTATATTATCTTTAAAAGTGAACTCAGTTGTCAGATACCTTTTGTCAGAGGCCCTGAGGACTTTAGCGAAGACCTCCAGCTCACAGAACTCCCCTCCCAGCTGGCAGAGCCGGCCTTGCTGGTAAAGCTGGAACACATGAAGAAATGTGAGATTGCTGACCCTATTGTACATGTGACACAATGACAACCGAAGCCTTCCCTTGGGGATTGCCAAGAGCCAGAAAACCAGGAAAAGTAGCCATTATGAAAACAGAATGTACGATCAGGAAGAGTTTGTGCAAGACCAATATGTGTGCCAATAAATTTTTTTATTTTTGATTATTGCACATCTGGTATCCAACACCAAATAGCCTGATTATACAAAAAAAGGAAAAAAGCAATGAAAAACATAATGCAAAGATAAAATGGTTAAATTATCTTCACAACAGAATAATTTAACCCTTACTGTTATATTTGAAGCTAAAAACTACGATCATCCTAATTTAGTGGTTGTCAGCCTTTTTTACTCCAAGGCCCCAAATTGTCCACAACATTATTCAAAGGCCCCATGACTTTTCCAGCTCTTCTTGATTTACTGTGTTAAGGAAAAGGAGGATTTTAACATTTCTACATGGTAAAATATTTTAGAATTTGGCATAACCATAAAAAGAATATTTATAAAGTATATTAGCATAGAGTAATAAGTTTATTAGTATAAAGTATATTATATAAAATTGGAATAATAAGATTATTCATTTACATGATTTTTCCACATCTAGAAATCACACTTTCAAAAATAGTCTACCTCATTTATCCAGCATTTTCAAGACACTTGGAATATTAGTTTGTCATAAAGAAAGAAAGAAAGTCAAATAAGAAATAACTTGATTTTAATGCTTGTTTTGTCTTACTTAAAATAATTTTAAGTTATCTTTACACCCCCTCAGAATTGCCCTTGGTTGAGAATCACTATTCTAAGTAGAATTGAATTTTTTAAAAGAAATATGTGTTAGACAAGATAAGAATTCTACTGTCTCCAAACTACTCAAAGAAAGAACAATTACATCAGTTAAAGGGTTAGTTCACCCAAAAATTTAAATTATGTCATTAATGACTCACCCTCATGTCGTTGCAAACCTGTAACATAAACCGCTGACGTATTTTCTTTGTTATTGGGCGCACCAGAAAACACGTCAGCAGCGTCGGACGTCAGCGGCGTCACTGCAGGGTTGTGAACGCACTCACAACAGACCCCGAAGAGATTAGACAATGCTGAATAAAGTCGTCA
Source organism: Cyprinus carpio (assembly GCF_018340385.1). Classification (NCBI taxonomy): domain Eukaryota; kingdom Metazoa; phylum Chordata; class Actinopteri; order Cypriniformes; family Cyprinidae; genus Cyprinus; species Cyprinus carpio. The sequence continues at coordinate 15,518,064 of NC_056586.1, forward strand.
TTTTTGTTATTTTTGGACCAAAATGTATTTTCAATGCTTCAATAAATTCTAACTGACCCTCTGATGTCACATGGACTACTTTGAAGATGTTTTTATTACCTTTCTGGACATGGACAGTATACCGTACATACATTTTCAATGGAGGGACAGAAAGCTCTCGGACTAAAGGCCCGTTCACACCAAGGACGATAACTATAAAGATAACGATAAAGATATAGTTCTAAAAATCGTTTTCAGTATTAAAGAACAGCAGAGTCCACACCACAACTATAACGCTAAAGACAAAGAAAAACGATATCGTTGGAATCACTTTCAAAACGATTTTTTTTCCAGCTGATGAACGATAAAAAATTGGCAGCCAATCAGAATCGATCCTGCTGTAACGAGCTCGAGAATTTAAAGTGCCAGACGAGCGTGCGCTTAGAATAAACAGAAGATATCGTTCGCCGTTGTGGACGCTAATATCGTTATCTTTATAGTTATCGTTCTTGGTGTGAACGGGCCTTAAATCTAAAATATCTTAAACTGTGTTCCGAAGATGAACGGAGGTCTTACGGGTTTGGAACGACATGGGGGTGAGTCATTAATGACATAATTTCAAATTTAACTTGAACTAACCCCCAAAATGTGACTCAAAAAATTTACAACATTAGAGCACATTGACTTAAGTCATTTCAACTACATTGACATACTACAGTAATAAATGTAGTCCCCTCTTTGGTAATACAGAAATGCAAAACATTTACAAAGTTCAAATCATTCCTCAATCATTAGTCATTTGTGGACAATAAATTCTGATGGCCTTTGTTAAAAAAAAAAAAACAACAACAACAAAAAAAATCTAATCACATATTTGCCACACTAAATGTACAAAAAGGCTAATAAAATAAAAACATAAAGGAGGAAAGTGCACTAAGTGGCCTCAAACCACATGAACAATGCAACACTTGATATAGTTTTTAACATACTTCACATTACATAAAGGTTATTACAAGATGAAATAAATAATGTACGGTTCCACTCATAAATTTGTGTGGTACGTTAACACTTAACCATAAGTTCCCATTAGTTAACACTAGTTAAAACATTAACTAACACTAACTAACAATACATTTGTTTCAGTATTTGTTAAAAAAATCAACTGTTCATTTTCAGTTTATGTTAGCTCAAGGTGCATTAAATAATAAAAAGAGATGCAACTGGATTCTAATAATGTATCAATCGCCTATATGTTGAAATTATCATTAACTACGATTAAGACATGCTTTAGAAGTATTTTTAATACTTAAGTGTTAAAAATGCCTCTATTATTGTGTTGTCTAATAACTGTCTTTTATACTGTACAGTGTTTATGAATACTTTTCACAGCAGTTCAAACCAGATTTACAGATCGTGTCAGCTGTCTTATCTTATGAAGTCGTTAGAAACACGGTTATGGTTTAAATACTCGCACGACGAGCTCGTACACATACATGAGGCTGACAGGGTAAAAAGTGAGGTGTCAGTTTAATTTGGTTAACTGGTCTCGACCCAGAGAGGTGCTTCTCATTCAGCATCAGATAAGCTACAGGCTAAGATAACTGGGACACAGTGTCCACTTCAACCAGTATTCACACCAACCGCCACACAGACAACGAACGGACTCTTAAACCAGAAAACCGTAACGGTTAAATCGTCTCGTAGCTCGAGTCTCTCCTAACCAGAGCTCCACTGAGAGGTCGCTTCAGTTTATGTTTTAGCCGAGCTGCTAGGAAAATGTGTCAGATGTTTTTGACGTTTGTTCCGCACTGAACCCATTAGCTTTCCTTCTTACCTTATAATACACATCAAACTGTATATTTTCAGGCAGAGAGCGGATGTCCCGTCGCGATCGGCCGTAGTTGTCGACCACGGCTGAGATAGCGGTGTTGTACAGGGTCTCGGGGATCCATTCCAGCTCCACCGCGGCCATATTGTTTTCTTTCACTAAGTCCAACCACAGCCGCCCCCCCACCCCACTTCCACTCCTACTTTCACCTCCTTCGCTACCTGATCGAGGTAAAACTCTTTACTCTGATGCACCTCATACACCCCCGCAACTGGAAGCGCTTTATGAGACCGAAACGGAATGTTATGCTAGACAACACAACCCTGAGGTTATGCTCTTATGTTTAAAGCTCATCCCCGATCGAGATGCCCCGCCCACCTTATGACGCTTCAGGCAATGACGTAGCGCTGGAGCCCCGTTAGCACTCAGTGAACGCGCATTCGACTGTAGTGCAAAGTAACGGCCGCTGGGAGGACGCTGGAAATCCCACAGGAGTAATCAAAATGTTTAGGCGGTGGACACAATTAACCACTATCAGCAGATATACACATACGGTTGCCAACTGTTTCGTATAATACGGAAACGTCCCGTATTTAAGGCATCAAAGAAGCGTTCCGTATTAAAGCCATGCGGAACGCGGTTTGTCCCGTACTGTTGATCATGAACCCAACATCCAGCAACGCAAGACAAGATGAAATCTACCTGAGGGAAGACCTGTTTCACTGTTGTAAGTTTATGCTGTTAAACAGAGAATAAAATGGCACATTTTTAACATTTTAGCTTATAGCAATCCTTAAATTTGGACCTCATTATTGAAGCGCGTGCAAATTCAAGTACCACAATCAGCACACACTAACTCTTTGATTGAAAAATATGCATTTTCATTCATTGATTGGTTACATGGTTGCAATAACATTTTTGTTCACACACACACACACAAAACTATACTGACTGACGTTTCATAGACTGTTATGCTTTCAAATTTTATGGCATATGTATGTATTTTCACAGTTTATCCACCTAAATTAACTACACCCCTTGTGCAGTCACAATTGTATAGTTGTACAATTTACCCAATGTAATTCTATGCCATATAATAGTCTTTGATTATACACAGTTCCCTACAATCAAAAGTCTTTGCTACTATCTAGTATACAAAAAGCAAGTCACAAAAATCGTTTTCTGATAAATTGTAGGCCTACTTGTTTAATGTTTTCGCGGTTGTAGTAAGCATACTGTAGGTCCGGGAACATACGGGTCAATAGACAGTGTCATAATATTTATTATTATTTTGCATGAATATAAATATGTTTAAGAATAGAATATAATAGAATTGACTGATGAAGAGTGGATGTTTGTTATCTCATATGCCGAGGAGAAATTGAAGTTTGCTCGTGGGCATCACCTACTGACTATTATTAGTAAAATCCATTTTGCAGCAGCATAAGAAAATCCTTTAAAATCTCACTTCTTGTTGCATGTAACTCTTTGTAGGCGAGAAAGTAGCATTTTAGTCTGGTCAAATGAAATGCCTGGACGCACATTAGTCTGAATGATATTTCTCTGACTAGATCTCAAACTGTCTCCCTCATATAATGTGGATTATGTATTCCTTTTGTGCAGCCTGCACCTACATGGTTAATTCACATTCATATCCTAGAATCATATCTCATTTGTATAATCGTCACTGTTATTTCTCATTATTTTTTTAACCAACTACTTAAAAGCATTTTTACATTTTACATTTTAACCATTAAAATGGTTAACCATAAGCAAAAATCTCAAAATTACATCATACTCCTAAATAATTGTGTTAAGGTATAGACCACAGTGTTCTATGAATAAAATATACTAAATTACATGATTATGATTATTAACATATGATTAATAAGCTCAGAAGTAATTACAAGTGCTAAACTTCATTTGGCTGATTTGTGAGCTTTTTAAATGACTTAACTTATTTTTCAGAAGTGTTACTATAATTGTCAGGCCATTTTATAAAGAAAAAAGGTCCTCACAAGTGCTGTCAAACTTGTGTCCCCACACATATGCAGTACTTTATATAATGGTATTTAGAAACTTTGCTTAAGCAAAAAAGCTAAGGCATTATCTAGTGTGTAATCTAATTAAGAAGACCATGAGTCCAAGATCCTGTCCAAGTTCAAGCCTGTGATGTTTTAATATTATTTTTTATAATTATTATATAATTATAATATATATTGTTTTATTACTATGAACTAGCATTTTATTAACATGACAACGCTTTTCAATATTTATTTAAATATATATTTTCAATATTTAAATATTTTCAATTATTTATTATTTTAATTATGTCATTTTGTTATGTGCTTTTGCCATTTTTATTAGTTTTATTTATTATTACTATTCTGTTATTAGCATATAATTTGAGTGCTTCAAATTATTTAGATTTGATTAATATTGTAAATAATATTTTATTTTTAATGTGAATTTGATTGTAATAATTGTATATTATTTTTGTTTTGTGTTTGTTCAGTTGCAGTTTTAGTTTTTATTTAGTACCAGTACCAGTGCTTCATTTTAGTTTGCTTGCAAGGCAAAGTTTTTCGTATAATATTTATATTTTATTTCAGATTTATTTCAATTAACAGGAGTAGTTTTAGTTAATGATAATAATATGTCCCATATGTTTCATTATTATTCCCAATCACTTCCAATGGCACTGAGTCCTGCAGCTGTAGTTCTTAACGCAGGCAGCAGGTGTCGCCGTTTCTTCTCACTGAACAATGAGCAGCATGAGGCCAACCTACCGCCTTTATCACTATATATTTACAACAGTGCTCGCCTGCTCACGTTCAGCTGCGCCCACCTAGAGGATAGAGCGAACAGAAACAATACCGTTCCCTGCCAAAAAACTGGATATCTCACAACGGTGAGTGCAGCGGACTTTTATGTATAAATCTGTTTCTGTTTAAATTCCGTAAACGAGATAACATCCAGTTATTTTCAGGAGGTAAGATCTCATGTCAGGGATGTGAGCCTGGGATCAACAGCAGTCCGCTGCTGGATATAGAGGCGAAGAAAGGACCCTTATCAGCCACTTACTCATGCTAACTAACCTGCTAACTGTAGACGGAGGATTGTTACATTCCCTGTTTATTAGCTACCTAACTGGTTTATAGGTTTGGTAGGTTCACGCTAAAATCTGTATACTCTGATGGTCTGTGTCTAACAGATTCAGTCCGTGTCCAGCTAATTTAAAGGCTTAGCGGCTGATCCTGAGCGTTAGCGTTTGGCTTTCCTGCCGCAGATGATTGACGAGTCTCTGGATTCTCCGGTTGACTGACCGGACAAATTTATAAACGTAGGTTTCTTTTTCTAGCGTGTTTCTCTTTAATCTGACTCTCGCCTGGCTTTTACCTGTCTGGGCTTTAATGCGTCAAGGATACACTGTAACAAACCACAGGCTTGTACGTTGTAGCATAGTAAGTGCTTAGAGCCAACCTCACTTTCCTTTAATGACAGTGGTCAAGTGCACATCAAGTCCATCTGTTTATCAACAACAGTATTGCAATGAATCATTGAACTCCTTACAAAAATGGACAATGGTAACGGTCTCTGCCAAAATTAGTTAGTTAATACAACGATTGAGTACTGTACTTCTGTTAAAATAAGCTTTCAGCAACCTTTCTGTCCTTGTCATGACTGTACAGTTTAATATGATGTTACCACCATTACTGTTGTAGTAGCTAAGACTGGTAGAGAAGTTGACTTAACACAGACTAGTGATGCAATCCATGTGTATATATATATACAATCCTTCAAAATTATGGGGTCAATAATAATTTTTTTATGAATAAATTAATTCAGCAAGAAGTTACAGAAGTTTTATATTTTAAATAAATGCTGTTTTATTTTGGAGGAAACTGTTTACCATAATATATTTATTTATTTATTTATTTTCTGTTGGAGTCTTTATCTTTTATAAGCTAGTTCAAACATCTTGAGCATGTTCAAAAACCCATGTGAGGGGGAAAAACTAATATAAAGCTAATATTCGGTGCTATAAAGAGGCTGATGCTGATGCAAATGAGAATAACCAATGTACTGAGCAGTCTGACATCTTTATTGCTTAAATTAGTCTTTATGCTGGATCTGAATACCATGCCCACTTATATTTATTAGTATAATGGATTATTATTAATTATTATAATAATAAATATTACTGCCTTTATTGTTTATACAAGCTAGGATTCACTAGAAGGATTTTTTTTTTTTTGCATTTATATTTTAATGTTGAACTCAAATTATGAGTAGTACTAGAGCTAGTAGAGTAGGTAGTATTAGGTAGTATCACGTTGCATTAAGCATGCATTGCATAAAGCCTTTCATGGGGAAGAATTGCCTTAATTGCCTTTCTGTGTTATGGGGAAGAATATGGCCCCTTGTTAATAAAACTTGTGTGGAAGATGAAGTCTCCCGCTGGTGGGAAAATAAGAATGTTAGAGCCCTGTGTCTTTCATAGCACCTCCCTAATGCCTGTTTATATCACATCCTTATAGTGAAATAATGATACAGTATCTTCATTACTCTAAAACTAGTCAATTTTGCTGTTCTGGTAAATATTGTCATGCCACATTATGGGTACAGAACTTTGTTTCTTGTGTGAAGGCCAGTCAATGAATTCTACATAATATGGCTTTACTTTTTAACAAAACTTTTGCGTATTGTAAGGCAGGGTGTTCATTTGCAGTTCAGTAGGAAATTATGACTTGACTGGCGTCTAAAAGATTCTAATTGCGCAAAGAAACATGAAAGATGATACAATTATTGATGCTATGGTATTTTTCTCTTTCCAGGGAGCCATAATTAATCCATTCTGGATGTACAGAAGTCTCTCTGTATGGAAAAATCGCTTACTTGTGAAAACATTGGTGCCTCTGTAGTGGAACGAAGACTAATTTTGGGGACAGTATGTTCAACCTGATGAAAAAAGACAAGGAGAAGGATGGCGTTAGGAAGGAGAAAAAAGACAAGAGAGACCGCAGGGAACGGATGTCAGCAGCTGAGCTGCGAAGCCTTGATGAGATGAGCATGAGACGGGGTTTCTTCAACCTCAACCGGAGCTCCAAACGGGACTCCAAGAACAAGTTGGAGATCTCGAACCCGATCCCAATTAAAGTTGCCAGCAGCAGTGAGCTCAACCTGACTGATATTGAGTCGGACGGCCTAAGTAACCGCAGCAGCATGGTCCTGGATGCAGATCAGCTCAGCGCGGCCAGTTCTAGCGATGATCTGAAGGGTGATTATGGCCAAGATGGACACCGGAGCTCTGTCAAGGAGCGGGCGGCCAGGTTCAGCTCCCTCGCCATGCAAAACTCGCAAATGGGTTCCATCATGAAACGCTTTTCCTTTTCTCAGAGGAATAAAGATGAAAGTCCATCCGAAGGTTCCACTCCTTCTGGGCAGAACTCGGCTGCCCCGTCTCCACAGGTTGAAACCAAGATCTTTGACCCCCAACGTAAGCCAAGTCTTCAGCATCATCAGCAACAGCCTTCTACTGGGAAAAAGGTGCAGGTTCCTGAAATTGTGGATAAGATGTTTCCAGCAGACCTCCGCTTGCCTGCTGTAGTGCCACCGCAGACACCAGAAGTCCGGGAGCTGTTACTCCAGAGGCGGAACACTGGAGATTTTGGGTTCTCCTTGCGGCGCACCACCATGTTGGACCGTGGCACGGATGGACGAGTATATCGCAGAGTGGTCCACTTTGCAGAACCAGGAGCCGGCACCAAGGACCTGGCTCTTGGTTTGGTCCCCGGAGACAGGCTGGTGGAGATCAACGGGCGAAATGTGGAGAACAAGAACAGGGATGAGATCGTGGAGATGATTCGGCAGTCAGGCGACACGGTTCGGTTGAAAGTTCAGCCCATCCTGGAGCTAAGCGAGCTGAGCCGATGCTGGCTGAGGAACACCGAAGGGCTGCGGCGGGAAGCATTTGACGTAAGTCCACACTTTCTCTCTCTTCTCTCGTTCATGATCACAGTCTTTCCAGGCAACTCCCCACAAGCCTGCCCAGCTCTTACACATGTGGAGCCAACTGGCTCTTCTCAAGAGTACAAGCACATCATTTAAGCTGAACATGGTCTTGTGCAACAGGAAGCAGATTCCTTTCCAGGATGAACATCTGTCACAATGTGTCTAACAGAATCTTTTCTTCCTCCTGCTTTCCACAAGTGATGACTTTAATGACAGGCTTTTTGTGTTTTTCTTCGCAGTTTGTTGTGCAATAGCTGGACACAGTGCGACAGTAGATTCAGATTTTCCTCATGAAAATTTCACATGCAACCGCACACAATTCACAGTTTAGTTTTGGTATGTAATGATAAATTGCACTTTGCTGTTGATGCTGCTCAGGCACATTTTTTTGTGGGAGATGAATGGGCGGCACAGCTCTTTCGTTTCTCCTTGACAGAGGGAAACCATTGAAACTTATCTGTCCTGTTATGCGCTGCTTCCTTGTTAGATAACAGATAAGAACGGCACTTTGGCGTAAATGTTTTTTTTTCTTTAAGATGGGCGGAGGTTGTGTCTTTATTAACTGGTGTGTTTGCCATTACTTGGATGGATCCAGTCTGGCATGCTGTCGTGCCAAGCTGCACATGTTGATGCTGAGATGACTCCCAAAGCTTCCTCCTACAGTAACCACAGAGGGCATTATGTAACTCCACACTCATTGGAATCCTAGCATTTAGCAATGTTGTCTACATTCAATTAACATACTCTTTTGCTGAGTAACATGCAGTTAGGAGATAATTTGTTAAAAGGTATTCTGAAGCTGTCTGTGAAACATGAGAGCACACGACAGAGAAGTGTGACACACAAGTGAGCTTTGAAACTGAATCAGAGTGCATCTGAATCATTAGATGTGTTTGTGCAAGGAAAAAAGGTGTTGGCCGTTTGATAATTATTCCCTTCAGTTTGCTGTTTGCTGACAGTTATGAATTTAAAAGGTCCCATTGCAGCTACTGTATATTTCTTCAGGGGGTTCACAATCCTCTAAGGGTTCATGAGAACTCTGCTGTGGGTTTACTAGATGCAATGCCCAAATTAAATTGACAGATAAATGTAAGCATTAAATAACATTTAAATGATTATATAATGATTGAATAATAAAAATAAAATAATTAAATCCATTAAATTACTAAAATGTGACATTTATATTTAATAAATGCTTAGTGTTATAATTTTAGAAGGTACGTAATGTAAATATTGTAGGTGATATTATCTATTTTCTGACATGAAACGCATGAAACTCGTTTTACAGTAAACAGATCTAATATTTACACAGCTAACGGCTTTCCTTTTATCTATATTGCTGCCATTCATTTGTTTACACCAAAATGCTGTTAACACCATGTGATGTAATTTTCATAATTCGTTTTTGTATTGTCCAGTTTGGCGACATTTCTTTCTACACCACAGATAATCACAATATTCAATATTAAAATGTTACAGTACCAGGTTTTTTTAAGTGCCGGTGGTACCGAGTACCCGGTCAACCCGGTTCTTGATGTGCAGGTGAAGAGCAGCTGTTCTTCTGCAGGCCGAACTGACCAGCACTTGCACAACCTTTTCATCATCTTCATTTATTACTGCATTTACATGACAGAAAATGAGCTGTATAGCCTAGAGTAAGGAAGGACCTGCTTCTCAGGTTCAGCATTAGTGTCCATGATTAATCTTAACTCAAGCACTAACATCAGGCTAATGGTACTATACTGCTGTAATGGGCTTAGAAAAATAAAGTGATCATCAGCCCTGCCTGTTTATGGAACCACATGTTTCTGACGGGCTTCCTAATGGATTTTCCTATGGAATAGTCTTAACTCTTATTGATAGGCTAGATTTGTGACAGCATCATAAATGAAGCACTTCCAGGAAACCCAAGATTTGTTTAGCTTAAAGTTTAGAGTGGTTTTTGCCCATTTGGTATCAGACCATTGGAATTGGAACCAACCAATTCATCGTGCTTCTGCAAACTAGTCTCTGGCGAGCACCTCTATCTCATAACCAGAGTGGGTCTGCTGTGCTATTTTGGGTTTTACCAGCAAACAGGAGGGACTTGCTTTGCTGCATAGTTCTTAGTCAGCCTCCCTGTTGTAGTCATTATGTTTCATTACATGGCCTCAGGTCAGTGAGAGTATTCCATGCAGGTCACTCTTACTCTCGCCCCACCGTCAATCGCTCTCTCGTCTTTTGGCAAGCTGTGCTACAGGCATTGTCTGGAACATCTAATATGTCCTCTGAGAGCATTCATTTTTAGCTGCTTTTGTTGTGGAGCTGTTTTAAAATAAGGACTGGCAGAATGTACTCTAGTACGTGGAAGTGATTGTTTATTGAAGTGATTGTTGACAGCAGTGATTGTTTATTAAAACGCAATATTAACTCTAGGATAGACCAATATGTTGGCCAGTCAGGTTATTCAGGTGATATCTGGCCATTTTAATCAGTTTCACTTGGCTGAAGTGTTCTTCTCTTTACTTTATCTCAGCCAGATTCTACTGAAACTTGTCATTGGAATGTATATCTGTTTGTTGAAATGTGTATAATTTTTTTGTCTTTAACAAATAAATGTTAAAAGGGTTGGTTTGACCAAAAATGAAAATTATCATTTACTTAACCTCATGTTGTTCCAAACCCTTAAGACTTTTGTTCTTCTTTGAATCGCAGATGAATATATTTTAATGAAAAACTTTAGTGATTTCTGTCCCTCCATTGAAAGTCTGTTGCACCAAAACTTTGACGCTTCAAAAAGTTCATAGAGAGATTGTTAAAGTAATCCAGATGAATTGAGTGGTTGAATCCAAGTCTTTTGAAGAGAGACAATATCGTTATGGACTGGACTTTTGGACTTTTAATAGCGGTATAGAAATCTCTTGGGTTTCATTAAAAATTTCTCCATTAACCCTTTAATAACTTTAAAGGGTCTTGTGCTATTTTTAAATTGTATTATGCATAAAACATTATATTGGCTATCCTAACTTTACTTTTATCGAAATCCATATTGGTCAACCAATAATTTACATTTCACTTTTTTCAACTTGATAACAACACTCCACTATATACAAAGGTGCCACAATGCTGCCTCACTTTTGATTTTGTGATTGGTTAAGTTGTCATTTTTTGAAATGCATATCCAGTTTGTCAGACAGCAAGTGGCATCAACGTTTAGGCAACAATTATGGAGTATACTTGTGATGTGATGCACAAAAAAAATAAAAAAGCACTAATGTATGGGTGTCTTGAGACATGTTAACTATTTTTGAATGCACATCCCTGTTATAAAAGTGAGTTTGGAATGGAATATTTGACAAACAGGAAGTGAAGCTCTGGACCTTTGTTCTGGTGTGGATGTGGTCTTGGGTAGTTGTGTTTTGTAGCACGTGTCTGTGGAGGATCTGTGTTTATCTGTGTGATGTCTGCACTGATTTGTGGGCCTCACTGAGCAGCGGGAGCCATTCTTGGCCCTATTGTCTCAGAAAACAAATAGCAACAGCTTTATCATCAGTCCATATAAAGACAAGTCGTAAAACAATCATGTCCCAGTCCAAGCAAAAGCAAAGCGGATGGAGTTACACGACAGGCACAGCTGGGCTCTGCTGCTTCATTGAGAGAACTTCTTGATTTACCTTTTACTTTCGACATCTTTATGGCTCAATGTTGCTGTTTTTGAGTCTTGACAATGGACAGTGTTTCAGGGCAAGGTACTGCTTTGATAGTAAACACTGAAAATGATGTGGATTGTTACATAAACTACATCTTTGCTAAAGAAGATAATGCAAAATTTATCGCTAGGGTGTTTGGTTGGTTTCTAGGTGGTTGTTGACCCAAGTCAAAAGATCAAAGAAAGTACTGTTCTTTATTCTTTCTTGGTAATTTGATTACTAATAATATACACGCGCCGTTTTGATGGTTGGAAATATTTTTGATTTCCTTTTATAATTGAGTTTGGCAAAGAATGCAACTAGGAACTTCCCCTTCATTACAGGAATGTCTTTGGAGTGGCTGAAGAATGGCATGTTATTCCCGCTGTTCCCTATTCCTTAGAAGAAAACAGCGAACATACAGGAACTCCTCTATTCTTCTAGGCACTGATCAGTGTAGTCAGGATGTCCTGAGATGGCTTTGAGGAAGCCAGAGTAAGGGCAGTCGAGACCTTGCTGAAGCAAACAGGTAAAAAGCATCTATTTTCAGCTCCCAGTCAAGACCAGGCATGGAAACACATTTTTTTCTGGTTATTGAGTCCTGGATATCGAAGTCCAACACTTAGTCAGCTGCCTAGTGGAGTAGTCAGTGCACTTCCTAAGGAGTGACACAATTTTAAGGGCTGTCCCACTGTAACAACAAATCTAGGGAGTGAAATGAAACCACAGTCTTTTTTGATATTAGTTTAGTATCATTGATATATTTAGAAATCAGTGAAGTTAAATTCCATTGACAGCATTTGTGGCATAATATTGATTAACAAACAAAGAAAGAAAGGAAAAAAATATATATGTATATGTGTATGTTGCTCATTTTATTAAATAAAGTAAAAATCTGATTTACAGTGAGGAAGTTACAATGAAAGTGAATGGCAATTTGTAAATGTTAAAATACTCACAATTTCAATAGAATAGTCACAAGAAATAAACAAAATGAATGTTAACCAGTGTTATTTTAGTTTATATTATTACTGTTATACTTAGTTTATACTGTTAAGTACTTTTTATATTTTGTATGGCCTTTTATTTAAATTTGTTCAGTTTATTTTAATTTTATTTTAAGTATTAGTAATTTTGTTATGTGGCTTTAAGATTTTCATTTAACATTTGATTTTATCTCAGTTTTATTTCAAATACTGAAAACAATTTTTAATAGTTTTAGTGTTAGTTTACAGTAACAACACAGACGTTAACATGATTTTAATGTGAAAAAATCGCTTACCTTTTCTGTGTAACTTTATATACACTTTTACAACTTTGTTTCATGACAGTGGAACCAACCCTAAAGCAACTTTAAAAATAATTCAATCTGCTTTACAACTCAAATAATACAAAGTTTTTTTTAAAAACAGTAACATTGTAGGCTTCATATTTCTGGTTTTTAAATCTTCTAAACCGTTTAATTCCATTTCAAGTGCCTCTCAGTAAAATAATATTTTGTGCTAATCAGCATTATGCCTCAAATGCGGTTGTTTGAGTGTAATGAACCTGATGCATTTATTTTCAGTGTGTCTTTGAGGTAGATAGTCTGCCGTTAGTACAGGTTTTCCAGTGTCTTCAGCACTGACTCTGCTGTAGTGAAATGACTGCGGAGGCATCGTCATGGGTGGCAGTTCATTACGGCTGATTGACCTCCAGCAAGGTTGCACTTCACAACACTGTCTGCAGAAGAGTTACAGCTGTGCACCAGATGCCCCCAGACCCCCATACACACACACACATAGATTGATGCAGACATTCTGACACCCAACCTCAATGTGCCATCATGCTGTTTTACAGGCAATGTGAAAGCATGACTTTGCAGTTAATAAACCTCAAAGGTCCATCATTAACAGTACACAGTGGAGGCTGCATCAAGACCACAAAAATGCTTTCCTTAGCATACAACTCCCTCATGAGAGTCTTTCTTGCATAAACTTTTAACAAAGTTGCAATTTGCTAATCACAGTTTTTCTCATCACAATTAATAAACAATCCTAAATGTCAGTTTTGCAGTATGGTTTCGTAATCACTGGCTGCAAAGCCTAGCACATGGTGATTGTACTGTAGTTTTCTTGTCTCGATAGACAGGGCCATACTGGCTCCATCTCTGCCACAGGATTGGCCCACAGCACCCCAGGGACATTCTGCACCACACTGCTGTGCTTTTCTTCTTCTCCACATAGAGTAGACTTAAGCTGAAGAGATGTCAGTGAATGACTGTTTTCTACCTAAAACTGTTCGCTAAATGATTGTGGCACTTTTGCATGCTGTATTTCATTGCTGTAACTACCCACAATCCATTTTAACTAAGCTCTCGTCTGCTGCTGTAGACTCTTGTGATGGGGTTAGGCAAAATTTATATTTGAAGAACTCGTTTTACTATTGTTCATTCTACTGCTCTATTGTTGTTGTACTGCTCTATTTGTATTGTTCTACCGTTCTGTTTATTGATGGCTCTATTGCATTCACTCTATAGTTCTGGCTGTCGACCATTCAATTGTTCTTGAAAAACCTTTCTAGTTAACAAGACAATGTTATTTTGATTTTTGCTAGGTCTGGGCAATAGGGGGCAAAAAAGTATCACAATAAAGTTGATAAGGCACGCATTCAGTTCTGAATGGCTCCTAACTCTGGCTAACCCCTCTGCATCACTTACGAGGTGCTAAAAATGGACACCTTAACAGGAGGATGATTCGATTTTGGAGTGTGTGCTTGAATGGAGTCATCTGTGATTAAGTTAATGGATTAAGTGTGTCCATTAAGGGAGTTTGGCTGCTTTTTCCCTCTATCATTTGGTAACAACCATTTTAATTTGAAAAATTGCTCCTCATTTGAAACGCTCCCCCTCTCTTCCCTCTATGACCTCCTTCTCTTTGTTTCTCTTTCTCTCTCGCTGCCTGTGGGTTTGGGTACTTCTGTTGCCTTGGCATTGCTTCTGAGAGGTCTGGGAGCACTTTACCAAGCTAGGTTTTTCATATGCAAGTGTATGTAAAATAACAACCACAGAAAATCTTCAACTCTTACTGGCCCCCAACCAAAGATGATAGTTACCACTCCATATTACTTTTCTATTGTGTGAACTTCTGGTTTTTAAACTACAAGATGTACAAGAATGTACTTTATTTTTTTTATTATTTTTTTTGCACATACTTTTTTGCTTGTGTTTTGGGGAAACATTTAAGTTTGATGTAGCACACTACTTTAAGACAGAGGTTCTCAACTCCAGGCCTCGGGACCCGCTGCTCTGCACATTTTGAATGTTTCTGAATCTGAAACACTCAGTTCAGTTCATGGATCTCTCTCCTAATGAGCTGATGATCTGAATAAGGTGCGATAAATAAGGGACACAAACAAAATGTGCAGAGCAGTGGGTCCTGAGGACTGGAGTTGAGAACCACTGCTTTAAGAGAACAAACAATTTAGGACTGACATGATTGTGATGCCCTTGAGCAAGGCACCAAACCCCCAACTGCTCCCCGGGCGCTGCAGCATAAATGGCTGCCCACTGCTCCGGGTGTGTGTTCATGGTGTGTGTGTGCACTTTGGATGGGTTAAAAGCAGAGCATGAATTCCGAGTATGAGTCACCATACTTGGCTGTATGTCACGTCACTTCACTTCACTTCATGTATGTGCCCTGGGTTCTGTTTTTTAATGGATGTGCTGTGGGGAAGAAAGAAAAATCAATCACTGTCATTACTAGTTCCCATGAGGACTTCGGCCTCACTGCAGATGCACTCAGTGCTGAAGGTTTTACTAAAACAATAAGCCACGAGAGGCTTTTTTTAAACTACTTTAGTGAAAAGTTTGGTGAATTTAGCATTAAGCCACAGGTGCATACTATAGCATGTATTGCCTATTTTCTTTTGGCCTTGAAAACATTTTTTACAGCATTTATTTCATATGTGCTATAAACAATTGTTATTCATTGTTAGTTTATGATACGTCATCAACGTGATCGTGTCATCTGAAAACTAATAAATAAATGCAATTTAATTTATAAAACTATAAACCTGTTTATAAATGGGTTGAAAAATGTAGCTGAACTGCAGCATTTACCAAAACTTTACTGCACAAATATATATACATTTTTTAACTGGAGCCTTTGCGTGAACTGATTTACAGAAGTGAACTGGATATCCCAAAACTATGTATGTTTTAAGAGAAGCTTATTTGCATTCAGGGTGCTCAGTTGTAAAGCTGTGCGCATAATACAGTGTGGCAGAAAAGGACGATGTAGTATTTTGTCACACTACAGTTAGTTACTCCCCAACAGTAATCCTGTTCTGATCTGACTGCTGACCTTTAGGGCAGAGTGCCATGTGTCATAATGCTGGGTGTGCCAGCCAGGAGTGTGATGTGAGGGAAGTAATTGAGCGTGTTCAGGAAGCCCTAGCACAGGAACTGGAATGAAGAGACAGTTTTTACATGCCATTCGAGATAAGCTTTTAAGTGATTTAAATGGCCAATCTCCCCATGTGAATAAGGTGATGTGCTACAGTAGTTCTTCTGCATTGTTTAACAATGGCTTTTCTCAGTATTATTTTCCTCTCTTAAAACACTTGTTTTTTGTTTTTTTGAAAAGTCATAAACCTCTACTAGCGTATTGCTATTTGGGTGTAAAAGACCTTGATTAGCAGTGCACAGTTGTTTGCTATAGATTGCATGGGTCTTATGAGTCAATGATTTCATTTTTTGATGAACTGTCCCTTTAAGGGGATCATGAAGTGAACTGTATTCATTGCTTGTTTCTTTGATTGGCTTGGAAATGTTTCCTCCTCCCTAAAGCTCCATTCTTGGTATTTTTGGAATTTTCTTTGGAACAAACATGACACTTCCCGACTGGGTCTCTGGAGAAAGCAGTGTCAGATTGAAAGAGGTGAGGCCAGAACAGCATATTTCATCTTTACACTTGAGGCCACTCTATAGGAATGTTCGGTTCAGTGGAATTTCATTTTAACAGCTACAGACTACATAACATAAATTTTTTTTCAGCTGATTACATTTGTCCAGCATCGATTCAGTACAGCCCTGCCATGGCAGATGTAGCGACCCTTTTGATTAGAGCCTACAGGGTGACTGGGTACTTTACACCAGTAACCTGTCAGAAATTACACTGAGTTTCTTCTAAATAAGAATGTTCTTCCTCCACCAATTATTTATTTATTTATTTTTAGAATTTTGGGACTTTCCTTGTTGGTGCATGTGATGCATAGGCACTCAATGTTTATGCCACCTGGGTTTTCACTCACCATAGTCACAATTAGACAGGAAGTCTCCAGAGGAAGAGCATAGAGCAGAATGGGACAGACGAGACGATCAGTTTGACCCAGGCTCAGGGCTCATTAGAGTCGCAATCCTTCCTGTCAGGATGGACCTTTCATCGATGTCATGAGAAAGTGGTCTTGTGGTAGTCTGCTGCAGTAAGACCCCAACCATGCTGTCCATCCTATTTTTTCACACTGTAAACCGTCCATCCATCCGTCCATCCATCCATCCGTCCATCCATCTGTCCATTGGCCAATTAATTTTCAGTTTCCCCACCCACAGTTCTACTTCAGCATTCGGTTTGGTCTGTCTGCTCGTAATGCCAAAGATAAAACGCAACAGAGAGCTCCATTGAAAGCCCACTTTATACATTAGCATTTTGCATGTGCTGCATGGTCAAGCCTACTCAGCACAGGGCCTTGGTGAAACGGCTGTGATTGGCTGTGACCCCATCCCGGAGAAAGGCCTCTCTGTACTTCTCTACAAGGAGAATTCCCCTCTTTTTCCCTTCCACTTCACATCCCACAGCCTCTCATGTATCAGCTCAGCTGTTTTTACTGCAGGCTGGATTTAGTTGAGGCTGTCCAGATCATAACGTTCTCAGCATCTAAAGCTGTGGTTTCTCACAGCAATATATATCTCTAAAGACTCTCCGGGGGTTTATCCAACAGCACGCCATACATGCATTTTCATTTGGCCACGAATTGAGTATCAATGACAGAATGTTTATTTAGCAATCCTGTACACAG
Source organism: Cyprinus carpio (assembly GCF_018340385.1). Classification (NCBI taxonomy): domain Eukaryota; kingdom Metazoa; phylum Chordata; class Actinopteri; order Cypriniformes; family Cyprinidae; genus Cyprinus; species Cyprinus carpio. The sequence goes on from NC_056586.1 coordinate 15,535,611, forward strand.
GATCTAAATCAAACCCCATTCAATCATGACTTAATTTGTTGTAGAATGCCTCATGAATTGTCAACCGATGCTCTGTCTTATAAATTGTAATTTATAACCCCCTGGAAATAGAAGCAATTTGAAGAGAGCATAGGGAAAGGAATGCTCATTGCCCCGGGCTTATTCTTTTCCATGCAGTCCAGAGTGGTTGCGGTCTGGACTGAAATACCAATGATTCCTGATGGCTCATGGTTTATTGTTTCTCTCTGGATGTTGTTCCAAGACTTATACGCTTGGCCGTGTTGGTTAAAATTAAACGCACTGCGTGTCAGTGATATCCTGTGCTGACTTCAGTGGCTTATTATGGATGATGCTCACTACATCGCTCTGTTGCCATTGATCATGGGACTGTGAAGAGGCCTTTAAAAAGGCCTTTTATTAGTGCGTCCACCCGAGGGAGGGAGAGATCTGAGTCTTAACATCTCTCTAACACCATTCTCCACCAGTCTACCCCAGTAACGGAGGTCTTTATCATCACAGTTGGAAAATGCCACAATCTGTAATCGAGGAAGGCCCTCCCCACAGAGATAAGCCACTGTAAAGTGGTGTAATACGGAAACAAGCTTTATTTGGATTATCTTCCAGATGTTCCACTGACCGTGAGAGTGATTCCAAGTCTGGAAATCCTAATTTCAGCATTTATAGACCACGAGTAACCACGGTGCTCAACACACCGACTTTACAGTGAGGCCTGCTCATGATTGAACCAAACTATGCAATAAGGCGCTTTTATTTCATTTGAGAGAGCTGAAATTGATCATGACTCATGTAATCACTGTGTTTCCACCATAGAAAAACATCAATAAAACAGCTTGTAAACATTAACAATATGTCATGTGACATTTACCTCAGAAAGCCATTCATTTTCCATAAACTAGATAGTTAGCTAAGAAAAAAATAACTCTAGAGAGGATCATTTTAATTGATATGTACTATATTATATATTCATTTTATTTTTACTCTACCTTTTGTCATTGTTGATGTATGTTTAAATAAATCTGTCATGACAACTTTTTATAACAACCGGTTTAACTGTTTATTTTTTAAATACACAAATAAAAAAAAATAATAATTATATATATATATATATATATAAAATATTATAAAAAATATTAATATTTTGGTGCATCACTAGTTATGAAATCATCGTAAATTCCAAAATGGATATATATTATATATATATATATATATATATATATATATATATATATATATATATATTAAATTCTATATATATATATATATATATAAAATATTATAAAAAATATTAATATTTTGGTGCATCACTAGTTATCAAATCATCGTAAATTCCAAAATGGATAAATTCCCTAAATTTAGTTGGAAAAATGAAGATGCTCAGTTGGAGTGGTGAGACCTGAGGTTTGGAGGAGGTGAATGAGTGCACTCTGGGTACAGGAAAAAGCACCCTCACACATGCTAGCCATTACCCACAATGTGAGTCGCCAGCCTCCACAAGGAGGACTGGGTTACCAGCACAAACCCAACCATGCCCACTGACCGACCAATGTCAGATCTGCTCTATCTGCCTGCCGTTCTCCATGTGAGTGTCGGGGCTGGGTTGTGTCATTATAGGGAGGTTGTCTGGCAGTGCATTTAAAGCCCTTGTGGCCTGGAATCATTCTTGGATGGGGGCGAGGCTTGGTGGTCTGGTTGAAGTGGGTTATGAGGTTTCAGGGTGCACTTCAGGGTCCTTCAGGACCTCATTCTCTCCCTAATATACTGCTCTCGTCTCACCAATTTCAATTATTTAAAACTTATTTAAAACAAACTGAATAATGAAAGGGCTAGTCAAAGCATGTATGCAGCATTATGAGGAACAGAGTGGAAAAGAATGGGACTTATGGAAAGTTAAAGAGTTATAGGATTGTGTGTAATTAAGCACTTCTTTTAAATGTTCGAGGAGCACTTCAGCCTTTGTTGACACCCAGCAACACTGCCGCCATGTTTTGAGTATGGGGCGGTCATCTTTAATGAAGGGCTTTTGTGTGCTGAGAGCAGCTCTCCGCCGGCTGATACATGACACAGCACAGTAATGAAAGGGCCTGCCAAATGCAAACTTTTGTCCTCGTGCTGTTTGTTACCTGCTCAGGCTAATGCTTTCACTTTACTCATGATGTTTTTGTGCTTGTATAGCATTCAAACAGTTGTTTGTGCCATTCTTAATGTAATCTTAAAATTGAATTATCACTTTTCAGAACTTTTTTGACAGACAAACACTGTTAGATACTACCTAAATAACAGTAATGTTTAATTTTTTAGTTTAATATAGCAAATTAGAATAATTCAAATCATGTTTAATTTAACTTTTTAACAGTTTGAAAAAACAAACAAACATTTAGCTGACAAAATAATAAGAGCTTACATTATCATACAATATTTAAATCCTTCAATATATATACAAATATTTTGTTTAAAATGTTAGCTTTTTAGGTCAAAATGTGTTTTTTTATTTAAATTATTAAATTACTAGGAGCTGAGAGTGGGTGAAATAAATTACATTTAATTACATTTTCACCAGTTTTATTTATTTATTTTTGTTGCCATTTTTCCTTTCATGCTCCTTTAATTCAAGTCTAGGATCCGAGATTGGATGCGTTTTGTGCAGATGGCGCAAGTAGGAAGTTTAGCATGCTGTGACTGGCTCTTTTATATCTTAGCCTGGGGAGGAAGTTCCTATGTTCTGGCAGGGTGCTTGTCATCTAGGATTGAGAAACCAGCAGGTGTTTTTCCTGTTTATGATGCAGGCATGCCACTGTAGTAACGTAATGATTACAAAGCATAACCCTTAATAGCCCCCAAAGGTCACTTGAGGGCAACTTCAAATGAAGGAATACAGAGCAAACAGATTCATTTTCTCTCTCATGGAAAACAAATAAAGTTCCTCAGTGTTTGTTTGGCAACAGTAGCTTGAACCAAGGGCTCAGGGATCATGCTGGTATTTGAGGTTTACTCAAAGCTGGATATTGTGGTTACCACAGTAGTTGGCAGAGCAAACCAGGCCAATCAATGAATGCCTTATGGCACTGCACAGCAGCAAGCATTTCATCCAAGACAGAGCCACCATGATCAATTAGGAACAAAAATAGTTGTTGTTTTTAAGATTTAATTGATCATTGCGATCTCAGTTTACTGCTATAGCTTACCTTTATTTAAGGTTTATTTTGTTTTGTGTGTGTGTGTGTGTATACTGTGCTAGATTAATATACAGAGACAAAGTGTTGTTTGACCTTATAAAAGAACACCTTTTAAAGTGTTTACATGACCTTACAGGGGTTATTAGTTGTGCATGTTAACACACTCTGTTACATTTTTGCAATCCTGTTCTGATGGCTGCTGATTAAATACTGATGAGAAGTGCTTTTGTGGTGCCTTTCAGCTTTTCATAGAGGGAATCTTAAGCCTGAGGTAGTCGGTTATGCCTAGATTCAGTGCCAACGTCTCGGCCTAAGTAGATGCTGGCATGAAACTACCCTGAATGCCAGATGGTGGCTGTATGAGTCGGTTACATGTGGACAAAAGGCTGTCATTGAGCGAGAAAGGAGACCGTGTGTCATCTCACTGAGGGATTAAAGAGCAGAGCTTCTGCCATGCTGACGATGACGCAAGGCTCCTTCTCTTTAATAGAGTTTTGTGTTCTCTGCATGATAATGTGGCAGCCGTGTGATAAAGGCATCCTTTTCATCAGAGCCTATTCACAGAAATAAGTAGACGGTTGGTGGCCACGTGGTGGCGAAATGCAATTATGATGGAAATTGTGGCTTTGTTCTTTATGAATGAGTTTAGATGGGTGTGTGTCCAAAGGTCCTTGCAGATCAGTGCAGAGGATGCTTGTTCCTGGGTTAAGGGAAATGGAGATGATGAGCCATACATTTTGGTTAGCCACTGGTTGTTTGTATGCTGTTACATTCGGTGTAATTTCCTCTCAAGCTTCCAGCACAAAATTGCACAGGAAATACAAACAATCATCTGAAAGTGCCAGAGTCAGACTCTCTTGATTAGAAAACACAATGGAAGCAAAGACCTTAAGAAAAGAAACCTCTTAAATATAATATAATATAATATGATATAATATGATGTGATATAATATGATGTGATATAATATTATATAATATGATATAATATAATATAATATAATATAATATATATATATATAATATAATATAATATATATAATATAATATAACACACAATATGATAATATAATGTTTTTACATTTTCATTTATTCATTTTCAGATTATTTTATCCAAATAGAATGAAAAAAAGGTTGCTTATTGTATTAGTTTAATTTTATTGGTGAATATTGTGTATTATTATTATTATTATTATTACAGTGTGTATATATATATATATATATATATAGACATTATTATTATTATTATTATTATTAAATATATAATATTTTAATATATACTATATTTGTAAATACACATAAAATGTCATTAAAATTATTTATTTTTTAGAAAATAAATAAATAAATATGGATTTATTATTATTATTATTATTATTATTATTATTATTATTATTATTATTATTGGTATTATTGTTATTAAAATAATATCTCTGTATATGTGTGGTTCTAGCTGGTAGACCTCAATGTAGAGTTCTGCAGTGTCTCACTCTATTACTGTAACCACAGCTAAGTGCAGCTGAGCTGTCCCAGAATGCAGTGGGCTCCAGGCACAGGGCACTGTGGTGTGGTTTAGCTTCAGAGCGGAACTGTCCCTGGCTTCAAAAAGCAGTGTCGTCATTTTGAACCCAGTGCCAATTCAGCAGCCTGACATTTTAAGTCCAGCCAAAACAGTTCAAATAGTCTTTATTCATCGGAGGGCACATTCAAAACAAAAGCTCTTCCATAAACAATCAGAGTAGTGGAATTGCTCTTTCGACAATGATCCATATAAACATTGTGATACAATAATTCTTTATTATTCAAAACATTGGGAAGATTCTTTCCTAGAACAGAAGAACTCTTTTTCAAGTGGACAAGAGCTCTTGAGCTGGAATTCACATGTGCTGACATGCTTCAAGAGGAACCACTGGTTCAGAGGCGTTTATGTAATATCACAATTTCAATATGTTTCCAGCCGATGGGCTGTCAGTTTGATACAGTGTTTGGTACTCAAGTGAACCCATTGCAGGCAGAACCCACCCATGCTTTGATTGGTCCCTGATGCGCTCATGGCCATTTAATTCATTCCTGACCTTCAACCCGGTGCAGGGGTGAAGGACCAGCTAAATTCCTTGAGTTGTGTAAATGCAGCCGTATTTCCCCTGCATTCCATAAAGATTAACACAGATGCACAGAATTAGCCTGGCTGCTAAACAAATGCTGATTGTGGCTATAAAGAGGCTTGCCATGCAGGCCTAGACGCTTCTGGTGCTGGCTTGGTAACCACGCTCTACTTCAGCAAAATCAAGCAACCCTGAACAGATCTGCTCTTTATCACCAAATCCACACTTTACACAGCCTGTGTTTAATGTAGTGCACAGGAAAGGAGTCTGGCACTCATCATAGGCATAGACACACAATTAGTTATATTGCAACTATATTATAATTAAGTTATATTGCAGTCATACTGCCTTTGACACACCCATAACGGAGGACAACCATATTTAGTTATAACTATTTAAAAAGAAAAGCACTATACAAATAAATTTGAATTGAATTGAAAACGTTAGATACTCTTTATATGTATATAACATGATTCTAATAGTTCTAATAAAAAGTCTATATTTTCAAGATAATATTAAAATAATATATTTTGACTTTCAGTAAAATTACGATGTAAAAGTCAGTTAATTAAGCATATTTTTTAATTTTTTTATAAATGGGACTTTGTGTGATATACATAACTGCCTTTACATTTTAAGCAAAATTTAGTTTTTTTTTAATTATTATTATTATTATTATTACTAACACTTCATATTTGTTGTTTTATAATGTATGCGGCTTAATATTTTTGTGGTAACCTTGATAATTTTTAAGGATTCTTTGAAAGAACAGCATTTATTTAAAATAAAAATATTTTGTAATAATGTAAAAGTCTTTATTGTCACTTTTGATCAATTTAAAGTATCCTTGCTAAATTATGAATTTTAACAAATCGTATTGACCCTAGATTTTTGAAAAGTAATGTGCATTGAAGCATCACAGTTTTTGTTTTGTGAGTTTTTGGAACATATTTTAACATCTAAAGTTTATTCTATAATCATTTCCTCTTATCTGTCTTATTTCATGTCAAAATGATAGCAACATCAGATAAATGGGAATGATTAACTGCTTTATTTAGCTGCTGATGACAGGTTTTTGTAAATGAATTGAATCACATCCTGTGATGGAGAAGGAGGGTCTGTGTGTAACAGTGACCCAGATGTTCCAGCCAGTACCCTTGAGCAGAGCCAAGACATGACTGGCTCAATGAGGTGTGGTTAAACCTGTTAACACTCGTCCAACAGTTTCCTCATACTCAGCTTCCACTCCATTTACTGCATGCTTAGGTTTGGAGTAATGTAGTATCCTTGGTTATAGCTCTGTAACCTATATTAATGTGTGTAGTGTTTAGAATGTATCTTGGAGTGCTGTGCTGCTTTAATAGCTGCTGGTTATTTTGGTTTGGTTTGACTTTTTTTTTTTTTTTTTTTTTAATGATTTGATGTTTTGTGTTTTTACTTTCGGTTTTTCAAATTTAATTTAATTTAATTTAATTTTTAATGAACAACATGATTTAAATGGTCACAGCTCTGGTTTTTTTTTCTTCTTTTTTTTTGTGACTGATCAGGTCACTAATTATATTGCGCTCCCATCTGCATGCCATGGGGTTTTCTTAATGTACCAGGAAACCGTATGCTGGGAAACCGACATTGCTTCAGTCATGTAGCTTTGTTTTTGTGAATTGTACATTTTACAGCATCCATAAAGTACAACTGTTCATTCAACTCTGTTTGTGGCGATATAAGGAAAGAAAATGACTCAATATCTTTACATGAAGTTTAATGGAAAAGGTGTCTGTGTTAACATGTCAATTATCATTATCTGTGCCAGCTGTATTGTTTTTCTCCCATCTGAGGTCAAATTTCAGTTTGCAGTTGCTGGAACAGTTAAAGAGAAGACCTTGCTACCCAGTGTTGAGGTCACATCCTCTAGGATTCTTTTGGTAATGAGGATGTCTAGCAGTAATGATTGGGGAAAATGAGGCCAATGTTGGCATTGATTCTTCCAGTATGTGTGTTTTCCATCTCTAGACTTGGCTCTTAGATGCTCTCATCATCTGTACATGCAGTCTTTCTTCTCTTTTCATGGACCGATGGTGCGGCAGGTACTTTCTCCTCATACATTATTCATCATTTTTAGCTACATTTTCCTTCTTAGTCTACCTTTTTTTCCTCCACTCGGTAACCTATCACTGCTGTGTGCCCACAGAGGGGTTTTACTGATCTTGGTTTACAGAGATATTTCTGGCTGTAATCAGCTTGTGCATGACTCAGGTTGATGTAAGCGCCTTTGACAAACTCGGCTGAGCTCTGTAAACAGTGTCACACCCTCTGGACTGGCCACCACATCATTTTTTTTATGGTCTTGCCTTTCCATGATCATGATTTGTTTTTGCATGTTGATGTGTTGAGGGGATTATGTGTAGTCTGGGCTGTGATTTAATGCATTTATCTCTGTTTCTGGAGACAAGATGACGATTCGCATTTATGATATAGAGAATTTGTCTGGGTGTGGTGGAGATTTTGTGTGCAGCTGTGTGTGGGGACCGTAACCCGCTTTTGTGGTTTTTAGTAGTGGCACTATAATTGCGAGATTATACAGTAAAATTGATTCTCATGACTTGTAGACATCACTCTCTGTACTAAAGATGAGAATTAAATCAATTAATTTTGACTTAAATTGTTGGCCATTTAAATCTATCAGGGCTCTTTATGGAAATTTGTTTGTTAGCTATTTAGCAAATAATGTACCATAAAGCATGACCTATAAGTTATAAAAAGCTATAAAAATGTCAGTGAGACCAGCAGTATACCCCAGAATACATCCATCTTGGCTTTTATCTTGCGTCTGGATTCACTCTGGATTTCCAGGGTCCTGGGAATGACTAGTGTGGGACTTCAGAGAAAACCAGAGCAAGTTTGTGCCCTTAAAGACATGAACCAAAACCCCTTGACGCCAAGAGGAAAATGACATGCAAGCTGCACAACTCCTTGTCCAAGCTCTAGTTCTCTCCAGACTGGACTATTGTAATGCTTTCTTGACGGGCCTTCCCGCATGTACTACCAAGCCTCTGCAACTGATCCAGAATGCAGCAGCGAGAGTGGTCTTTAACGAGCCATAAAAAGCACACATTAATCCTCTCTTCATCAGTTTACACTGGCTACCAGTAGCTGCTCGCATCAAATTCAAGGTACTGATGTTTGCCTACAAGTCAACAACTGGCACTGCGCCAATATTCCTAAACTCGCTAGTTCAAACTTATGTGCCCTCCAGATCTTGCATCCTGCAAGTGAACGACGCCTTGTGCTGCTATCCCAAAGAGGCACAAAATCACTCTCACGGACCTTTTCCTGGACTCTGCCCAGCTGGTGGAATGACCTTCCTATCTCAGTTTGAACAGCTGAGTCTTTGGCCATTTTCAAAAAACGTCTAAAGACACATCTTTTTCGCCAGCACCTGACGAACTTATACTTGCTCTATTTCTATTCTATTCTATTCTATTCTATTCTATTCTATAAAAAAAGCCTAGCTATGTGTACTGTGCTAGACTAACTGAGACTTGTCACAGCATTTGTATACTGTTGCTCTCTCGTTCGTCTGATTGCTTCTATTGTTCTTCTCATTTGTAAGTCGCTTTGGATAAAAGGGCACCTCAGTCTTGGTATTGCTGGCCTGAGACTCAAACCCACAACCTTAGGGTTAAGGGTCAAACTCTTTAACCACAAGGCTGATGAATAAACTGTAATTAGAATATCTTAACTCCACATGTCAGTTTTTTTTGTTTAAATACGGCAAATTTGTCCATTTTTTTGCATCGCAGGAATCAAAGTGTTGCATTCCAATCAAGGTTCTTTTCAGTGTTTACACAGTGTTATCAGAAACGGGCCTGATATGAAACATTTATAACTCTTCCTGTGTTCTAATGTAAATGATTAAGATTATTAAGTACTATATATTTGCTACTGCTTAAACTTTCAGATGTTTTGTCTCTTAGGCTCATGAAGGCTGTATTTTTTTTTTTTTAAATCAGAATTACAGTTAAAACAGTAATATGGTGAAATATTATGAATAGAAAAAGAAAACTGTTTTGTATTTGAATATATTTTTTATAATGTTATTTATTCCTGTGATGGCAAAGCTGAATTTTCAGCAGCCGTTACTCCAGTCTTCAGTGTCACAAAATCCCTCTAAAATGCTGAGCACCAAGAAACATGTTTTATTATCATTGTTCAAAACAGTTGTGCTGCTTAATATTTCTGTGGAAAATGTTTTATTTTTCATATTTAATACATAGATATAAGCAATATAGACCTTGATGAAAAATGGAAATGCATTTCAGCACTTCATATCATTTTACATTAAAACAATCTCAGTAGTTGTGGTCCAAGTAACATTACAAGGATAATATTAATATAATATTAATTGTATACTGTGGAATCTCTGGTTTGGACAGGCAGCACAATAGAGTCAAGGGTCCGAGTTGTACAGGGGCAGAGGTGAGAGTGTTCTCGTTTGTTCCTGGCTGTTCTGTGTTGCATACTCTTCTCATTATCCCCAGCTGACAGCCTCATAGCTCACATTCCTCCCCAATCCAAATGCCGTTTCTCTCTCCAATCCCACTGCAGTGTCAGCTCAGCTTCAGTCTGTTTCTCCCTCCCCCTTATCGTGTTCTCCCACACAGACATGCATGTCACCATAGTGGTCTTTTAATCCACACAGACACGGGTGGGTGCGCTGTGTCCTCTTCAGGACGTGCTGCAGCATAGACTCCTCGCACCACACCCCAAGCCGCCACAGGCCTGTACCGGCACCATCTGCAGAGCCTGGACTATCACCACCTCCACCTCCTGCAGGGTGATTTCTGTATGCGGGACACCTGCACCATCTGAAAAATGATAGTGGGAGTGAAAAGTGCACAAGAGGAAGAGGTGAAAACAATCAGCCTCCCTTGACAGTGTGTTGGCCACTGATAGCTTCAGGCCACTTTTAAGAAGGGCTACAGCGCTCTCTTGTGCTTGTAAGAGTGAATGTCGATACATGGAGACGTAAAACACAAACCTCCTGGTGGCAGGTTATGGTATTACAGTCATGAAAAGACACTTCCCCTCCTCTCTTCATAGAGGAACCCTGCGTCCCAGTGTTCATATTATCCATCCTAAATAGTATCTGAGAATAAGTATTATAGAAATATTAGAATAAGTGTGGCCCAAAGCATAGTATGTTGAAAAGATAATTCCAGAAGTCCCCGGATGGTCTACTATTTCAGGTCGATTTTTGAAGTGTGGATGCGTGCACACTCTAATGGCTAATATTGCCCATGCCGAAGGATTTAGTTCAGAACTACAAACACGAATAAAAAGCGTTAAAAACTAAAAACATGGCAGATGTGCATGACCGACTTTAAAGTAGAGAGGTTTAGATAAAGGGTTTTAAGTTATTAATAATCAACATTTAACCTGGTAAAAAAAATAATATCATCTGTGCTATATTTCATGTGCAACAACAATGTGAACCTTTATAAACATCCGTTTGGACATTAACTTTTAAAAGCATCATAATGCAAAAAATATGAGCAGAGTTCTCCACATAAAGACCCACGTATGTCACAAAAACTTCCTAATCCTCAACCACACAAACAAAATAGTATACTAAATCATAACAAATTGTATGACATGATAGTATGTCCCAAAGCTTGCCTAATCCGCAACTACACACTCAAAAGTGTGTACTTTTTCCTCACCAGAAGAGAACATACTTTAAGGACGTAGTTGGCTCATTGGCACGCAGCAGAAGTGATTGATTTTGGCAGTGATTCTTGGCTAAGACCATGGACAGTGTAGAACAGTCTGAGCTCAGCTGTGCACTGCAGTTTCCTGTTGCTTAAGTAAGAAAGGTCTTATTTTGTTTTAGATTTTCATCTTACTCTGACAAATGCACATGAAAAGAATATCAGAACGATAAATGACAGGGTTAATACAGCTTAATCCAGTGCACTTTAGCACTCACTCTAAATAAATATTTTAATACTTCTGTCATGTACTTACCCTGATGTCATTCTAAACTTGCATGGCATCATTTTGTGGAACACAAAAGGTGATTATTATGAAAATGATCCTATAATCCTATAATTATAATATTATTTTGACTAAATAATAATACTGAATGGGGACTGAGGCTGAGGTTTACAAAACACCCCAAAAGTCCTCGTGGTATGCAGTATTAGGTTGAATGTTCAGCAGACATTACTTCAGTTTTCAGTGTCACGTGATCCTTCAGAAAACATGCTGATTTACATTTCTAATTATTATCAGTGTTCAAAACCATTGTGTTGTGTAATATTTTGTGCAAACCATTGTGCATTGTTTTTCAAGAAAAAAAACAACAACGAGAGTTTGTTTGAAATATATTTTTGTAATGATGTAAAAGTCTTTAGTGTCACACTTGATCAATTTTATGCATCATTGTTAGCCCCAAACTTGTAAACCTCATGGATTACTTTTGGTCAGTTAGACAGCCCTAGTCTCCATTCACTGGCTTTATATGTAAAACAATGGAAGATATTCTTCAAAAATCCACCTTTTTTGTTTTCACAGAAAAGAGAAAGTCATAGGGGTTTGGAGCGACATAAGGGTGAGTCCTTATTAGAGTCAGTCGTGTTCGTTAGGTGTGAGCCACACCAGCTTTCATTTCCAGTGTGCTCTGTGTTTTTGAATTCACTCTGTGTAGGAAGTGCCTAGGCCTTGCGTCATTTCCTCAACCGTCTCTCTCAGCACTTCTGTTTTTCTCCTCTGTTTCCCCTTTCCACCCTACACCTCTGTATCTCACTGAGGATAAACGCTTATCCAGCGCATCCACATCCCACAACAACAAAGTTTGCACCGTCGTTTAAAGTTTGAAAGCTTCGGCACAGCCTGCGTACTGTTCTTTGTAACCAGCAGACACCCTTACATGTGCACGTCTGCACTGGACCAACTTTTGCACTGGAGCAGCTGAGCAGGAGAAGCAACTGTGGATCTGTCCATCGCCTGGCCTACATTTTTGGGGGTGGGGAGAAAGCAGGAGTATTGCAGCGGTGGTACTTGAGGTTTTATTTTTAGCCTCTTCCCGACCCTCTACCATGACAGCTGTCTCCCTCCTCTGACAGAGCAGAGTCAGGAATAGCCTATCACTTTGCACCTCTGAGAACTAGGGCTGCCGGTTAGTCTGACGTGGGTCTTCTGAATCTCTGGACTGTCTCTGTCTCGAACACACACATACACGAGTCTTGGCGCTTTGGTCGGCACTCGGCTGCACTGTGAGCTACGTGAACTGTCCGGAGCTGCCGCAGAGGATCTCAGGTAAGGCAGCAGACGTTACTCATGCTTCTGGATGAGGGAGCTGTTGATCTAGACCTGTGGAGGAGTCTGTGGGCTCAGAGCACTGCTGCGGTCTGGACTCAGGCCTGCTCTGTCACCTATTTTTAGGCTTGAGTGTGATGGCACACTGGGAGCAATGACCGGGTCAACCAGTGCTAATGATAAATCCAGCAAGTTTCGCTTGAAAAGGTGAATTCAATTAAGTTTTTTTTTTCTTTCATACTTTAATGTTTGGATTGTGCTCTGTAATATGGTATTTTGAGATTGGAATGGTGCGCTGGATTGGCATTTCTGAGGTTAAGTACTCAAGGCTGTCATGCTCAATAGAAGCTTTTGTTTGAGTTGGTTTGCTCTTGTGGAGAAAGGTAGTGCCATTTCAGGTGTCTCATTTATTTTACTCTTGAGATGAATGTTTCAAATGGGCCTCATTTTTGGACTTTTGTGGCTATTTTTAAATGCTTTTGAGCTATTCTTCTATTCAGTGAGTGTGGAGTATTTGATAGATGAAGTCAGGAGGTTATTTTGTGTATACAGTCATTGGATCATATGCTTCGCAGTCTGTCTGCTGCAGCTTTTATTGATGTGGTCATAAATTGTCAGCTGTTCATTTATATCTTTGTATGTCTCTTTTGTTCAGCTAAATTGTCTATACTGGCGTGGATTTGTTTCGGTAATATGTTTCTTCATTTTGTCAGTTGAACTATAATTCAGTTCAGGAAATGAATTCAGTTTTGTTGGTTGAATTGCATTTAACAGGGTTCGTACAAGGTGCTTGAAGTGCTTGAGGTATTGAATTAGACTTTTTGAAATTGAAGTCCTGGAAAACCCTTGAAAACAGCAATATTTTTGTGAAGGTACTTGAAAAGTACTTGAATTTTTAAAGGGCAGTATATATGAAATATATGTTATTTTTTCCCTCGATAAAACAATCTTTTTATGCAAAATTAATGATGCAGCACGTCAGATATAAATACAATTGTCAAAATAATCAGTCGATTGCTTGATTACCAAAACAATTATTAGTTACAGCCCTAGATTAGTTAAAATATTTAAAAATACAACTGCATTGTTTTGATTTGTGTGATTAAAAGACAAATATTTTGTCATAAAAAAAAAATCTTAAAAATAGTATTAAAATATTGTCTCATTCTAGTGAACCAAGTATGTGTATATCTCGTGAGCTAAGTGTATTGTCTCACACCCTAGTGTTGATAAGTGGTGATATAGCTCATTATTTCCCAAGTGTATGATACAGCTTTCAATCAGGTCAATCATATTCATGAAAAAAAAAAATCAGTTTGAATAAGGAAAGCGATGACTTTGCCATAATATTCTTTCAAATGTTAAAGTTGCCACAGTCATTGCATGCTTTTGCGCTGCACTTTATTTGTGCCATTTAATTTTATTAGTTTGTTAGAATTTGAAAGATGATAACAACATAGTCTGATAAGTAAGATCTTTGATCTTAGTCCTTGAAAACCAAAAAAGTAGTGCTTGAAAAGTCATTGAAAATCCTGGAATTTCATTTTGCAGTTTCTGTATGAACCCTGATTTAATCTTCATAAATTGGCTACTGTATAATCATGTATCCTCAAGAAAGCTGTTCAGTTCTTTTATTTCTGTTTTGATCACTTATATAAGCTATGTGTAGCCTTGGACAAATAATGTATTTTATCCTATTAACAATATTAATGTCACATTCTACAAATGTATGTCCAGTTGCATTTGCTTCCCGTTGGAGGAAAAGGAGGGCCATTTGCATTGTTTTGGTTTTTCAGTAATTATCTAGCAGATGAATATACAATGAATATACAAATTATCAGTATTTCTGTGATTTTACGTATTGAAATCTTGCTGTTGTTATTATTATTATTATTATTATTATTATTATTATTATTATTATTGGCAGATTTGAGAATAGAATATTTCAGGGAATGTAAATTCTTTGGTTTCTGCTTTTATCACAAGCTACATAATTACGGTCATATTTGATGATAATATTTTTTGTTTTCCTTTTTTGTTAGCAAGTTATCAGTTGTTTCTGGTTTTGTTACTGATTGGATTGTTACTGTTGTTTGCACAGCTGGCCTAAAGTGATGTGGGCCGCTTAATGCCTATGTGGTAACTCTTATAGAAGGTCTGTGCTGTCAATATTACAGAGCTCTCTTAACAGATAAGCACGCCATGGGTAACTTTATATAGCTGCAGTGTGTCTGTTGGCTGGAAGGCCTGGTGAAGGGTCAGTGGTGGTGTTAGGGGAGTTCAGGGTGGGATCTAGAGATGGGGATAAAGGAGAGCATGGAAGCCACACCAGACAGGTCTAGTAGGGGATCCCAGAGTAATCCTTGCAGCTGATGCCATGCAATGTGGTAGCGTGATAATGAGGTGAAAATTATTTGTGTTTACAAACAAAAGCTCTCTGGTAGTTGTCCTTTTTTTTTTTTTTTTTTTTTTAAAAAGGAATTTAATTCTTACTCATGTCATCCCAAACTTGTGTAAAAGTTTGAAAAATAAAAGTGACCATGCTTTCAAGGTTCCAGAAGGGGGAAAAAAGTATCATAAATAGTCCATATGATTTGTGCGTAGATTCTTTTCATGATTGTGCATTTTCAACCATGATGCACCTTTTATAAATATACACGAAAATGTGAATTAGCAGAAAATTTTTTATTTGTTCCTAAGAGGGCACTAGGATTGTGGCATAGTCACAATGGATCATACCACTCATAAAGTTTTGTGTTTTTATTTATTTGTTTTCTTAATAAATAGGAATATTTTTATTCAAAATGCTTTAGTTTTATAGAAGTCAGACTGCAGCTGTAGAATGAGCCCTTTTTGACCCTCCCATAGGTCTGTCATATGTCTCTTGATCTAATATGTCAACAAGTTTAACTTGATTTTAGGATCATGTCATGATTAGATAAATTCCCTTAATATGCAACTTGGAGCAAATCCCACTGTTTAATCACTTCTTTCTACCCAACAGAGCCAAGAACCTCCTCTTCTTTCCAGCACTGTGGGTCTTGTTTACCTGAAGTTTGTGACCTCACATAACATAACTGTGAAGACCAGCATCCATTGTGCCAGCCTCTTGTCTGCTGGCCCCTTCATCTGTCACTCATCTTTTCATCCTGCCCTCCCTTCCTCATCAAACCCTTACCCGGCCCAGCCCATGACAGCAGCATTGCCAGCATGGCATTTTCATCACGCTTTTCCTTCTGGGAGCAAAAGGAAAGTGATTCTCCATTCTCATCTTTCTGCACTGTGTGACATCAGTTAGGTGGTGTGCATGAAAATGCATCAATGCTTTCACTTTTACATCTATCTGTAGCAATGCACTGGGGCGCTGTGTGCACGGTTCATGGACACACAGCTGCTAACAGCTCCGTTCAGGGCATGTGTGTGTGTGTGTATGTGTTCAGGGCACATGGAAAACACAAATCACTGTGTGAATATGACCAGTTTGTTTCAACTTCATTGGAGACTGCAGTTCTCCAGCTCTCTGCCATAGCTTTTTTGATTACATTTTGAAAAGCTGCCACTGGCTTAAACACTGCGGTAATCTGATGCTACTGCTTAAAATGTAGAATTAGAAATCACAAGCACTGTAAATTGGTGCTTTATTGGGTTACAAAATTTATATATTTTTCTGTGTAACTTGCTCGTTAAACATGTCCTGCATGAAATGCATTGGATACATAACAGCCTCAGCATATACTTATTGTCCTAAATCAAATGCTAATATTATTTTACATGGACCTTTATAGATCAAAGAAGACAACAAGCCAATCCCTAAGAGTTCAAAAGACAATGTAAGTGTCCAGATATTCTTCATACTAACAAATTAAGTATTACAGCTCTTTTATAATGCTCTCACAGAGAAGAGATGCACTTATAAAACAAGAAGAAATGCAAATCGAAAAGCACTCTGTCTATTTGTCTTTAGTTAGATATTTTCATTTATTATTTTCAGAATAATATGCTGTTAGCTCCAAGTCCACATGTTTCACACAGGATGCAGAATTGTTGTCACAGGAAGCCCATTTCAGTAGCTGCTTCAACGTTATGCCACTCTGAGAATGAGTATTTAAGAATAGCCAATTATTTCCCAGTAGATTTATGAAAACATCATTTATTTAATGCATATGGACAATTGATTTCTCACTTTCTCACCTGCTGCATAGTAATTTGCCTCTAAATGGTGTTATCTTGGCTTGAAGATGGACCGTTTGTTCGATTCTTTGTTGTTCTGTTGATTGATGTGCAGCTGTTGCACATCACCAGCTGTGCTTTGTCTAAGCGGGAGGTCGGTGGTTAAGTCAAGAGGCTGGATAAACAAACTTACTTAATATCAGTAAAACACCTCAATCAAATTCTGACTCTGTATCTCAGCATGATTTGAAGTGTTAGAGTGGATATTTTTGGGAATCTATAATTTTAGTAATAGGCATTTGTTGCAAATTAAAGAGGCAAGATTTCTTTAAAAAGTAGGGTATTTTTATTGTAGTTTAAACAACTTGGGTGTCAGTGAGCTTTGTGCAAAACCTGCTGACAGATAAACATTGTTTGTTTGGTGCAGCTCATAATCTACTAACAGAATCTACTGGATATGTGTGTAGGAGTCAAGAGGCAGCGTGGTAGGGAGTAAGACGGGGCGTACTTTCAGTCTGAGTGTGCAAATGCATGCTTTGAGATGTGCTTCATGCAGAAACTTTAAGTGCAAAAAGTCACTAAAGTTTTTTTTTATGCAATAGTTCACCTCCTCTGCTATCTTGGTTCTCTCCTGCATACAAAGCTTCTGTATAATTTGTCAACAGAAACTAGTATTGTACTTCCCTTTCACCTTAGTTCATTGAGTTTGGTAGCCAAATGGTTTTGCTTTGCTTTGTCCTTTAGTGATAAGATGCAATATTTTCAGCGTTTACTATTAAAGTGCTATGTATTGATTTAGCAATCTCTTCACAATGATTAAATATCTTTCTACCTTTTCTCACTGACAATCTACATCTACCGTATCTGCTGGCTGAGTAGTCTGACAGTGATGGTAGCCTGAGTAGCCGCTCCCAGTCAGTGCCCAACCTGGAGCCTGGCAGAGGCCTACTGTGTGCCAAGAGTCCTCAGCCTGTTGAGGACACACCCACAGAGGTTAAGTCCCAGCCACAGTTCAGGAGAGTCAAAAGCCCCTCACCCAACAGAGACAAGATGGCGACCAGAAAGTTCTCTGAAGTTCCCAAGGTGCAGGAGCGCTTCAAAAGCCCAGAACCTCCCCAAGCTCCCTTGAGTCCTGAACCTTTAATGAATGGAGAAAGCAAAGTGAATGGTGCCCTCAATGGCAGTGTTAAGACTACTGATAGTGCTAGTCAACCAGAGCTCACAGAGGACTTAAAGGGTGGGACCCATAAGAAGGTGATAAAAGTGGTACGCAGAGTGGTTAGGAGGGTAGTTCCTGCTGAAGAAGACATGGCAACAACCCCTGCAGCCATGTCCCCAGAACCATCTAAACCAGCTTTAGAACCACCAAAACCTGAACCAGCATCTGTACCAAAAGTTGTGAAGGTGCCTGTGTTCTCCTTCAAACATGATTTCATAAAGAAGGAGGAAAGGGATGATATCTCTGCTGGACTGACTAGTTTGATGACGCGAGGCAGGACCAGGGAATCCCGTCCACGCGTCCGCAAGGATGAGCCTCCTGAAAAAGAGGGTGTGAAACCTGTAGAGAAATCTCAAGAGAAGGAAATTTCTGGACCAGCACAAGATAAAACTGTGCTGAAAGTAGAGGCCTCCCAGACTCCAAAACAAGAGCAACAGACTTCAGCATCTGCTACTACCCTGACGACTCCCAAGTCTCCTGTTTCACCACCAGTAGGATTCATCCCAACCCCAAAATCCAACCCACTCTCTCCTCCATCTGGATTTGTTCCTACACCGAAACCCACCTCAAAACCATCTACTCTTTCCCCTCCAGCAGGCTTTATTCCTGCTTCAAAACCTTCTCCTGTGACTCCTGCTGGATTTGTTCCAACAGCTCCTATCGTTTCTCCACCCCCAGGTCCTATTCCAGATCCCAAAACATTACCTGTTATCCCCAGTTCTACAGCTCCTGTTCCTAAAGCAGCTGCTACCTCTGCTCCAACTGCTGCTGGTAAATCCTACACCCTTAACTCCCCAGCCCCCAAAACAGATCCATTTGCCCCTCCTTCAGGGTTCATTCCCACCAATAAACAGATGCCTATGAAGAAACCAGAGGTATTGATCCTGCTGATTACTTGGCTGCATGGATTGCTGTAGTTCACTTAACTGTGTGAGGAGTGCACTAATGTGAACAGCGTATACCACTAGTACTAAGATGTTCCACGTTATAGTCTGTATGCAAATGAGCAAGTTGCTCAAATTTTTACATTTTTACTAAACATTATCTCTGCATTTATCCTAGTGGTTTGTGTCTCTCAGAAGTGTGAGACAGACCTTCTTACTCTGTCTCTGATCTGAGCTGTCTTTCTAGTCTCTTTGGGCTTAATAGCTTAGCCCAGGACTTGTGGTTCCTGAATGTCACCACTGGAAAACCAACTTTAATGTGCTGATCTTGCAAATTAAGGTGGAGTTGAAGGCCTTTAGTAGATTAAACCACTTCAGAGACCCACAGAGCTATGCATTAGTTTTGAGTAGACAAGATTAGGAGCAACATAAATCTGTGTGGACACTGTTGCAAGAATATAGACACTACATTTTATGGTTTTGTGTTGGATGCTTGTTTTGGAGTGGTTTGATTGTACCATTTCAGATCAGAAGAAACTAATTTGTGATTGGTTGCATGGATACTAACTTCAACCCCTTAAACAACTACTTTGTTGACTTTGTGTGTGGTTTGGACATAATATTTGAAGGTGAACACGGTCGTACTTATGCCACCAGCTCGAGCAGGGAGACCTTCTCCTGGGAGCATTTGTAAACCCACTCTACCAGCCTTGTCCAAAAAGGTGTGTGTTTGTGTGTTTTACTAAGATCACACTCTGCAGCAGTTAGATGAAATGCTTGCTCAGCTCTGCAGGAAGGAAATGCAGCATGCTAACATATATATTTGTGACTTCGGATTCAATCAGGTTCTGTGTAGAGCTTTTACAATTTATCCTTTTGAATAAATTGATGTTGGCTACTACATAACATTACTCAATAACAAAGCTATGTGCATTGAGTTAGACTTACCTCTTCTTGGTGGTCTGGCCTATAGGAGAGTCCGCCACTGAGTCCCACAGAAGAAGCACAGAGGCGGCTGGAGAGGATCTTCGCTGCACCTGTAATGCCTGTCCATCTTCCTTTTGTCTTTCATTTCCTCATCTTTTTCCTCTGACTCTCTCTCTCTCTCTCTCTCTCTCTCTCTCTCTCTCTCTCTCTACCTCTCCCTCTCTCTCTCTCTGATGCTAGCATGTGCTTTATCCAGACTGTTTTACATGGCTCTGACTGCACTGGCTGTAGGCCTATAAATAAAGCACCTTAGAGCTTGACAGCACTTACGCTGACTGAATACTTATGGGGAAATGGTTAAATACACTGCATTGTTAATGAAGACATTAATGCGAGCAGAGTGACTACATAGTGCCTTCACATCTAATGGTTATGAACCCGGTCTCTGTAGAAGCAATGTATGGCTTCATTCCAAACTCTAGTGAACCAGTCTACCTAGACACCATGATGACAGTTCGAGAAATCTCGCTTTAGACAAAGTTTTAAACAAGCAATCCTAAAACAAAAGAAATAAACTAAAATTACTCATTTATTTGTGTAGTGTTTTCCCCTATTTTTTTCTGATTCCTTTTAAACAAAACAAGGGGGGAAGACAACAGTGAAGACGACATTACTCCTGATGTTCTTTCTCATCAAAATATCATACAAATCTTATTTAAAAACTATTTTACCCAACTTTTTATTAATGCTATGTTTGTTTGTTAGTGTAGCATATTGTTAGCTTAGCAACAAATGGTAATGCGAAGCTACAGTACTAATTATATAATATACAATTTTTCAACAAACAATGCTCTCCAATTAAACTTTTTTAATTCAATGAATAAATCTCTACTATATACCCCATTTTTGCCCTTTTTTCACCATTTCATGCACTTTTTTTAACTTTTGCTATGTGCTGCAGTACATCTTTAGTATCTAGACAACAGGTTTTCATTGGTTCAGGCTTGCCCATCTCACCTCCATGTGCCTGCTGTCCTTTCATCTGTGGATACATGTCTCATCTTTACCTCTCTCTCTCATCCGCCACTGTCTCTGTGGCTGTGATTGTTTGGCTGGCTGGTCTAGCTGGAACCTGTGCCCAGTGTCTCTGCGTCGTCTCAGGTACAGGGCCCCTCTGGGGACGGCTCTTCCCCTACTGCGCCCCTCCATGGCTTGGCCCGAGTGTGCGCTCGTGTGGCCTGTTGGAGTGTAAGCCCTCTGTTCCTCTTTCTAACTCACCCCCACCCTCGTACATGGCTATATGTGCTTTTGTGCTTGTGTTATCAATTAGAAATAGATGCTTATATTTTTATTAAAGCAAATATATGAACCCGATTGTTTCTATATCATATCTTTGATATAATGATTGTCTGCTTGTTTGTGTATGTATGATAATTTTAAGCCAGTGTTGATGCAGTGCATGGTGACTCAGGGTTAGTTGTAACTGCATGAAACTCTTTTTGCTTCTGCAGCCCCACTGATCAGCTTATAAGTAAATATCAGTGGATGTGCTCTCTAATTGGTGAAGACTTTGGTTTATGAATATCTCATTTTGCCGCCTCAAGCTCTGAACATTACCTCATTTATGCATTACCTCATATCACCAACATAGTGTCTTTTATATATCCTTATATCACCTCTCTGCGTTAGCCATGCTATTGTTAGCATAAATCGTATTATGTTCAGAGATGTTAGTTTCTTTAACTGAATATGTTTTAATTTAATATGCATAGTTACACATGCCATGTGGGATTTTAACAAAAATGTAGCTGTAAAAACGTACATGGGTAAATCTCATAAAAATATATATATTTTTTTTAGATTAAATGTAACCTTGACTTGTTACATATGACCTGTTCTTGACAGATTTCATGAGATTCTGGGTGACCATGGTGCCTTACACTGATATACCACATGATCAATAACACTTTTTATTCACAGGATGCTTTAGATGCTCTGTGTGTGGATCTGAGGCAGGCTCTTAAATTGATAAATGACTGTGTTTTGAGAGATGCACGTTATAAAGTGTTATGATGTCTAACGCTGCTCTTGCCCTCTCATGCCGACCTGCCGTCTCACAGGGACAGGTGGAGGAGGATCCCATGGCAATCCTAAAGGCAGACCATGCCGCTGCCGCCCATCCTAAGGTCTGCTTTCTGCTGTGTGTGTTGTACCATAGTTCACCTGCATAATCCCACCCTCGACCTGTCGTGTCAAACTTGCCCTTGTGTTGTGGAGTGTTGTGTTTGCACCCATCCCATTTCATCGACAACACCCCAGCCATAGAGCCACAATTAAGAGACACACTCGAAAATCGCAAAACGGGCAATCTGGCAAATAAATATGGGTTCATCTAACATTTAATTAGCATTGGATTGTTATTAACAGTTCTGTAGTGTTTTCTACCCTTCCTTCTCATGTGCTACTGTACTTGTAGAGTGTACCGGTTTATCTACAATCATAACATCTTATACTAACCAAACACTAGAGAACAGAAGCTTGTGAACTGGAACACAACTCCATATACTATCTCTCACTGTCAGCCCTCCACAGCAGTAGAGTTCATGTTCTGACCAGTGTGTGTAAGTCAAGCATGAGTGCAGTGGAAACAGACATGCCAAGACAACCAGAACATCGGGCTTGTAATCTGACCCCGTCCATCATTTGATGCCCGAGTTGGCTTCATCTACACCTGCTTTTAAACTCTCCCTATCTTGCATGACAGCCCACAGCATTTTAAGCTCATTTCCTACTGTAGACATTGGGAAACAAGTTATTATTTTTTTTTTTTGGACTGATCTGGGACCTCTTTGTTCTTTAATTGATATTCTGTCAGGAGAGGTCTCGGATCAGGATGAAAATATTTTTTGTGTGTCATTAAATGGTGACAGACCTTGTCACATAAGTGTGGACCAATGCATGGAGTGGATTTGAAGCGTATCAGTGGTGCTCCTGTTCAAAAGGCCTGTGCAAAGTCATAAATAATGAGTTTGACTGATTTTTTTTTCTCCTTCACAGGTGAAAACAGAGGAGCAGATAGCTGCAGAGCAAGCATGGTACGGCTCAGAGAAAGTGTGGCTGGTCCACAAGGATGGATTCTCTCTGGGTTAGTACAAAAGCCATGCAAAATGAACTCGAAGCATTATTATAAATTGAAGACAACAGGAAATGGCATTTTCTATTCATTTAACTTGCATAATTTGACACATTCCTATGTGAAAATAGAATATTGTGCTAGAGTGGAAGAGAAAGTCATTTCAGAGGCGGAGAACGTTATTGCATTTTGATGAAAGATCATGGAAACATTTTCTCCTTTAGAATATTGTGCACCATTGTTTCTCACAATATAGCACCAGGGATATTTATTAAGTAAGGAAAAAGGGTCAATTTAGATTTTATGCCATTTGTAACTAAATACCAGTTTGATTACGATTACAATAACAGAGCGCTTTAATGCGATTGAAATGTAAAAAGTCTGTTTTAATTTTGTTTCCGCAATGATGTTATGTGCAATCAGAAATAAAAACATTAATAGTGTTCTCTGGTGTTGTTTACAGCCACTGTGGTGAAGACGGAGACTGGAAGTCTACCAGAGGGGAAAGTGAAAATCAAACTGGAGCATGATGGGACAGTACTGGACGTGGACGAGGATGACGTGGAGAAGGTCAGTTGTCCAGGCTGATTATGTGTTTCAGTATGCACAAATATAATATTTTATTCATATTCAAAATGTAGTTAAAAAACGTTTTTGACCTCGTAAACGTAAAAATGTAATCATCATCATAACTGAACCTTCTGGTGACTTCTCTGTGATCTCCAATCATTTAGTCCTCTTTAAAGTTTGCCCTTGCAAACTTGTTCATCTGCTGCCATATTTTAGTGCAATGCCTGCATCTCAAAATCCAGTCGACGGACAGAACCAGATATGTGTTCATAGTTTTGTGACTTTAATGTTTTAATTCAAATGAAAATAGAATTTGTATCTTTACCAATGTTGCTATGTGAACAACCAGTAAATAATAACCTTAAGTACACAAACATTTCTTGCTTAATTTAGAGTTGAAAATGACTTCTCAAAGATTCTAACTGATTCTAACTTTGAAGAGATTCATTAAATGATTTGTCAGACTGATTTAAGGTACAGTAGATCTGCTTGTGAGTGCTTTTGTGTGATGCATTAGAAGAAACGTCCCAGTCATTTTGTTCATGAAGTGGCTACACTAGTCGTGATGTGCTGGTTTTTGAGTGCAGCTAGGAAATAGAATAGGAACAAATGTCTCTCCTCATTTCATCACATGCAGTTCAGATTGCACATTCACAACAGAAAACAATCTTCCTTTCATTGTGGTGATGTGGAATCAACAGCAGAAGAGCTGAATTTTTTTTAACGAATCTTCAGGTCTGCAGGGCTTTGGCACAGGGTTTTTAGCAGAACTGTGCTACTACCTGACCTGAATCCAGAGCCAAGTGAGGGTTAGACATGCACAGGGTGGGAGAAAATGATGCTATTATATAGATCACAGCGAAACAGGTGGGATTTGGCCTAATTTTTTAAAACAGACAGATTGACCTATATAGACACGCATAGAAGTCTAATAGAATTTTCAGAGTTTGCACTATTAGGCCTTGATGAGACACATGCTGGGAAATATTTCAGCTCACTTTATCCCTGGCACAGTCTGAGCTTATGATTTCCAGGTTGACCTCAAATCAGATTTTTGAACCATCTGTTCAATGAGGGAATTGCTAACTAAGCTGGATCCAGAGTTGAGCTTGTCAAGTTTTAAATTGCATTAAAGACTTGGCATGAAGTCTTGAGGCTATTGTAGATGAATCACATCAATTTCAAACCTCTTACTATTTTTAGTTGTTGTCATATTTCCACTCTTCCCATTAATCACCAGTCAGCTTTCTAGCATTCTTTAGCCTTTAACATTTAAACCCTTCAATCCAGGCGAACCCGCCGTCATTTGACCGCTGTGAGGACTTGGCAGCTCTGCTCTACCTGAATGAGTCCAGTGTTATGCATTCCCTGCGCCAGCGCTATGGAGGAAACCTCATCCACACGTACGCAGGGCCCAACATGGTGATCATCAACCCTGTCAGCGCCCCCTCCATGTACTCGGAGAAGGCGAGAGCTCTTGTTTTCTTTTACACTTCTTGCATCCAAATATGCCTACTTCTTTATTATATAGTATAACCCAATATGCAATACTCATGAAACAGTAGACAACAAATACTCACATGACCTCCTAATTCATCAAATGCATTGTACAGTATATTCTGACAGTATGCAATTACAGGCGGAGATACTCACTGTGGCAGCAATGCAATGCATTATGGCTACTATATTTTATACAGCTGTCCCTTCGTCAGTTAAACACAATAGGAAATGGGCAACTGAAAGCCGCTAATGAGCTTTATTGGATTTCATGCAAGATAAAGTACTACCCATAAAATGTAATTACAGTCCAGAAGAGAATTTCTTTTGGTCATCGGTCCTAATTAAGTGATTTTGCATTATGGATCAAGCTGATTATGTGCCATGTTGAGTGTTTTTTTTTTATGCATTCTAAAGCTGAAACTATGATAAATGTGGAAATGTTATTGCACTCGTGCTGGAAAGATGGTTTACGCCAACTTTCTTTTCAAATTAACAGCTATTGATTTTCCCTTCATTGGAAAATGAATGTTAATGGGTTTACATTTGAGGCTTTAAGGTTTTCATTGTTGACAGAAAACAAACACTGTGTAATACATTAAGATTATTAGTTTGGTTTATTTTTTCTTTTTGACGTTTCAGGTGATGCACATGTTCAAAGGCTGCCGACGAGAAGACACGGCCCCTCATATATATGCAGTGGCTCAATCTGCCTACCGAAACCTTTTGACAACACGGCAGGACCAGTCCATCGTGCTGCTGGGAAAGAGCGGCAGTGGCAAGACCACAAACTGCCAGCATTTAGTTCAGTACCTGGTGTCCATCGCCGGCAGCACTGGAAAGATCTTTACTGGTACAGAAACAGGAGCCATACTAACCTCATGTCCTAGCAATTTTTAAAAAGGTTTTCTAGGGATAAACTCAAATTTTGGCAAATGCTAATAGCTTATAATGTTGTTATAATATTCAAATGGAAATGTGTAAAAGTGCAATCTGGTGTAAAAGCATTAGAATTTCATGATATAAGTCATCCTTTTAAAACTGTTCTTTTGTAACCAAGACTAGAAAAACAATTTACTGTTGAATTGCGACTATTGGCCAGTATAATATGATCATTGTGCATTTCCATTTTTAACTGCATATTATATCTATGTGCTTGAAAAGCTTGAACAGCCTGTGGTAAAGGGAGAGGTGTCATGCGGTCACTGGAAATGTGCTTGTCTAGCGTGGGGAAAGTGTGAGCGCTGTGAAGAGGGTGACAGATGAGAGCTGTGCTAATGGTGCCCACTAAAGCACTCTGATAATTAGCCGTCATCAAGGCTTGCTCAGCCCCTGCTTGGTCAATAATGACCTAATGAAGACTACAGTGCTCATCAACTATACCATTAAAGAGTCTGTGATGTTATCTCCGTATGCAGGATCCTCTCTCCTAGTGCGGTCAGTGTTAAAGACTCAGTCCTTTAGTTAAATGTTACTGTGTCTCTTCCAGCTGAGAAATGGCAAGCAGTCTACACAATCTTAGAGGCCTTTGGAAACAGTGCCACCTCTATCAACAATAACGCAAGCCGCTTCTCCCAGATCGTCTCGTTGGATTTTGACCAGGCTGGTCAGGTGGCCTCTGCCTCGATCCAGGTTTGTCGATGTAGTACTGGGTCATATCTAAATGATATAAAATGCACTAATTTTATGGCTTGTAGTTAAATGGCGACCCATCATCTAACCACCCAACCTGCAACCTTTAAACGCCCCTTATTTAAATAATGTTCAGTTCAATAAATAATAATAATCAAAAATGAATAAAAATTCATTCATCTCTTTCTTTTATATGTAGACCATGCTGCTGGAGAAGCTGAGGGTGGTGAAACGACCAGAGACTGAGTCCACTTTTAATGTTTTTTATTACATGATGGCTGGAGCAGACAGCACACTCAGGTAAACTCACAGTAATTGAATGCCGTGTGCTTTTGCTATTGAATGTTGCAGATATTTTGTCTGGAACCCAACATTTCTGCTCTTTAAAAACCTTGCACTATTGAAGAAAGCTGTAAAATACTGTATGATTTAATAACTTGATTGTATTTCAATTTTCCTGCAGAACGGAGTTGCATTTTAACCACTTTGCAGAGAACAGTGCTTTTGGGATTGTGCCTCAAACTAAGGTTAGTTTTGAGTAGACTGAGTAGTTTGCCAGCAGCAGAACCAAAATCATTTTATTTTCATTTAATTATTTACCAATTTAGTGGGCAATGCATACAACAAATAAAATGTGTGTGTGTGTGTGTGTGTGTATACACAGTCTGAGGACAAGCAAAAGGCATCACAACAGTTCACTAAACTGCAGGCGGCTATGAAGGTGCTGGGCATCTCTTCTGATGAACAGAAAGCTTTGTGGCTCATCCTTGGGGCCATATACCACCTTGGTGCTGCGGGAGCCACAAAAGGTAATTCAATACTAACCCAGTCAGACAGTGTGGTTTGTCATTGATTTACTTTCAAGCAATCCCAAGTCACCAATAACCCCAGCATAAACCCTTAGCAAAACATTTTTAGAACTTTAATAGCTTGCTTTGATTCTAAGTCTTCTCTTTTAAGCTCCACATTGCTGTCTCTTTGCTAATTTAGCTCACAGAAGCATTCGACAGATTTCTCTTTACACATCAGAACTGGAGAGCTTCCAAAAAAAAACAAAAAAAACGCCTGACAAGCACAGAAACAGACTTTATTAATTAAGGCCGACTTACTGTCTGCTTACTGAGCTCAAACAGAGGAGAGACAAGCAGCTCAGGAAACAGTTTGATGTTGAGGAGTTTAGAGAGATGTGTTTCTTTAGCTCTAATGAGGATGGATGGCTCCGTATTCACAGTCTATGATATCACTTCCTCATCATGCATTCAGAGGATGATGTATTAATGAACCTTTTAATCACCAGACTCCAAACTGTACTGTCTACATGCTGTCTCTAGGGTCCACAGTCATGGGAAACTCAGAAATTGCTGGGAATATTCAAATTGTGTGTGTGTGTGTGTGTGTGTGTGTGTGTGTGTGGGTGTGTGCACTGGTTTGGGTGGTTTATGAGGACACAGATCTGTATAATAATATGGGTATGACACAGGTATTACAATATGAAGGTGGTTAATGAGGACACTTCCTGTGTCCCTGTAATTCAAAAGGCTTAAAAACATACTAAATGGTTTTTTGAAAATCTAAAAATGCAGAAAGTTTTCTGTGAGGAGTAGGTTTAGGTGTATGGCGATAGAAAATATAGTCTGTACAGTAGAAAAACCATTAAGCCTATGGGGACCAACACGTACGTGTGTGTGTGTGTGTGTGTGTGTGTGTGTTTGTGTTTATCTTATAAAATCATGGAAAATTGCTCTCTTTTTTTGTGCATTAAATTTCTATAAATCTATTATTTAAAAATCATTAACCAGTAATTAAATGGTGTGGGAAAGGAGTGTGTGGGATTGGATTTGAATACATGGCCATCTGTCCGTTTTAATTGTAAGTATACTAGTTTGTTGCTGATATATTGTCACTGCAGTCACTGAATTGCTCAGTAGTCTGGTACTCTTTCCTGTACCTGCATGCCTCCCCTGTGTCTCTCAGACAAATGCGAGAAAGCTATAGTTCTGGCAGGAGGTACTAATACTGCTTCAGTGTCCTGAGTTGGTACTAAAGACTAACATTATATGACATCAAACATAATAACTGGTAAAGCTTTTTTAGCAACATATTTCACCTTCAGGACAGCATATTAAATGTTTATAAAGACACCTTTGTCTTGTCACTTGTCCGTACAGCAGGGGGCAGTGTTGTTCTGCCTTATTGTATTTTGTCTGGGTGTTTACTGTACCTTGGTTAAGGCTGTTCTTATTCATAGTACAGGCAAATAACTGTAAAATGTGTAAAATAGTTTTTATAGACCAACAGTCTGATATATACTACCAATCAACTGTGGGGTCAGTAACATTTTTTTTAAAATACTTTTATTTAGCAAGGATGCATTAAGGTGACAGTAAAGACATTTATTTATTTATTTATTTATTATTATTATTATTATTTTTTTTTTTTTGTTTAAGACTCCAAACTTTTAATTGGAAGTGCACACAACCAACAAATACAAAGATCAGTAACTGCAGGCTTACATAATTTATGTGTATTAATTTAGCAGATGTTTTTGTCCAAAGCAACTTACATAAACACAATAAGCACAACCAATTATACAACATAAAGGAACCAACAGTATTATTCTACACAATTTTCTAAAAAACAAAAAAACAAAAAAAAAAACATGTACATGTTATTTCAGTTCTTAAGGGTTTGTTGAAAAGAAAATACAATTTGAAAAATTAAAATAATAATGAATGATTATTACTATTATTATATCTTTATATATTATTATATATATATATATATATATATATATATATATATATATATATATATATATATATATATATATATATATATATATATATATATATATATATATATATATATATTTGGAGAAAATGTTGTACAAATTAAAAAGGTTAAAAAAAAAAAATCACAATTGATTTAGTCTGTTACTAGTCTATTATATTCATTCATTGGCCAGCCATTGCAAAAACACATATTGATAGATTACTAAATGACAACTAATGTGCAATTGAAACGTCAAATGAAAATGCATGGAAATCCAGTAATATTTGTATATGCGAGAGTTTGTGTGCTAACGATTGCATTTTTGGTTCCGTTTGTACAATACTGAAGAATGTCTGTCATGTTCTAACCTCTTCTTCTCTACTTGCATGTTGCATGATGTTACAAAGCAGAGGTTGATGAAGGTAAAGAGCCTGAATATTATATATCAGCACAACAAGCAAATACCTCATTTGTGTATGTGTGTGTGGTTTTATGCTGTTATCGTAGTTGCCAGACATTTCCATTTGCATTCTTATTGTCGTCTTTTCTTTCTTCTTTCATTTCACTGCTGGGCTTCTTTGCTTTCAGAGGTTTATAACAATGTCTTAGTCTTGAAGCTTAGATAAAACTTTGGTGGGAATATGTGCGGGTGAGGGAGGGGAGCATCGTAACTTTGTTGTCTTATAAAGCTCAGGCTCTCTGATGTTTTTCCGTGTTGTAGACTTTTCATTTCTGCAGTGCTTTTCTGTTGTTAAGCCGCAAACACAAATAAAAAGCCTATTCGCTCTCAGTTCTTGTTTATTTTTGGCGTTCATCTATTCCACCAGAGGCCTGCGTTGTTTTCCCTCTCTCTCTCTCTCTCTCTCTCTCTCTCTCTCTCTCTCTCTCTCTCTCTCTCTCTCTCTCTCTCTCTGCGACCTCTTCTGGTTCTGGCAACTTCACTGCAGCTTGCGTGTCCCTCTTCTTGTGTATGACTCTGTGGCTAGCTCTGAGGTCAGTCGGAACAATATCCGCTAGACACATTTAAAAATCCTTTCAAACATTGTAAAAAGCTGATTAAACGTTAAAACTCACAGACAGCATCAGACAAACTGTTCTGAATGTAAGAGTTTTACTGTATACAGTCAGTGGTTTTCAATAGTGCTTGTCAAAATTTACATTGAATATCAAAATAGCTTGTTGTAAAAAAAATC
Organism: Cyprinus carpio; assembly: GCF_018340385.1. Taxonomy (NCBI): domain Eukaryota; kingdom Metazoa; phylum Chordata; class Actinopteri; order Cypriniformes; family Cyprinidae; genus Cyprinus; species Cyprinus carpio. The sequence continues at coordinate 15,566,218 of NC_056586.1, forward strand.
TAGTTTCTGACAAAACAATCTAATTTATTAAAATGTATTCAACCAAATACTATTAGATTTTTATTTAATATTTGTTTAAATATAAGCAAATAATTATATTAATATTATCATGAGATGTATATGCCCACTCATATACAAAATTAATAACATGACACATATTTACACTTATGTTTTTTTTTGATTGTTCCAGCAACCAGTAATCTTGAAACTCATCTTTGTTTCAGCTGAATCCATATTTAATCTCCTCTGGGATGTAGTTTCGTTTACCTTCTATAGTATTTCTCCTGATTTTTTGAGGATGAGGACATGTCACACAGCCTCTCCGTGGCATCTGCTTAATTTGGCAAGTGTTTACCAAGTAACAGATGGATTTGCATGAAAATACCACAGTGATTGACTGGATGACAAATTTGAATAACGAAATATCTGGAAAGAGTTTCTCCTCCCTTCAAAGCTGATATTCTAAAAAAGCATAATCAAACAGTTAGTTGCATTTTCGTCCATGACCGGAACTAACCTGCAGTCTACTTTAATTCGTAATGCACCAGATGAAAACCACTGTTGTTTTTCTTCCAATCTTTCAATATTTGGTTAAAACTGGATCTTTTTCTAAAAGCTATTATGACTGTACATTAATGAAATGATCAGCGGGATTGCATAAGACTTCTCTCAGATACCATTAGAGCCCCATGGTCATTAGTAGTGCTTCATTCCACATGGTATTTACACTGTCCCTGTGCATCTCACAGCGGGCCGGAAGCAATTTGCACGTCATGAGTGGGCCCAGAAGGCGGCTTACCTCTTGGGATGCACCCTAGAAGAGCTCTCGTCTGCTATCTTCAAACACCAGCCCAAAGGAAGCTTACAAAGATCCACCTCGTTCCGCCAGGGACCAGATGATGTTGGGACAGGAGACAACTCGGGTAGGAATTTCATAAAACAAAACCTCTGATACAAAGGAATTGTGTTTGCTGGCTTTGGCAGTATTTAAATGTATGTTTTGCCTCACAGCTCCAAAGATCACAGCTCTGGAGTGTCTGGAGGCCATGGCTGCTGGACTCTACTCTGAGCTCTTTACTCTGGTCATCTCACTTGTTAACCGGTAATGTTTGTTACCTCTCATGGTCAGGACAAAAATGTGTCTTTTTCCCAATATGAATGTGAAGATTAGTAGTGGGAATACTTTACTGGAAATACTTCCCCATTTCATTTGTGAACGAGAAAAAAAGCCTGTATTGTTTGATGCATCTAACCTACACTTAATGTGCATCTGTTGTTCGTTTGTGCTTGTTTAGAGCGCTGAAGTCGAGTCAGCATTCCCTGTGCTCTCTGCTTATTGTGGACACACCAGGATTCCAGAACCCAAAGTTAGCCAAGCGGGACCGTGGCGCCACCTTTGAAGAGCTGTGCCACAACTACACCCAAGAACGTCTCCAAACGCTTTTCCACGAACGCACCTTTGTACAGGAGCTAGAGCGCTACAAGGAGGTGCAGAAACTATAAAATTATTCCTTTTATAAAAAATAAAATAAATTGTAGTCTCAATTCATTTGGGCTGTGTCTAGCTGAGTTAAATCGATGTTGATTTTAATACAACCTCAGATTGAATTATGTAGAATTAAGTTGTTTGTCTAAGCTATCATAATCAAATTTGCTTGCCTTGTTAACAAAATCAATAATCAGGCTAAGTACATGAGCCAATCAGAGATCAGTCAAAGAGATAAAGGTACTGTAAGCGACGTTCTGGAACTCCCTACAGACTTCCAGTCGGCATGAAATGAAAATTCTGTTCTAAAAATTTGTAAATGTACGTTGTAGAGCTTATTGTGAAAAGTTCATCCATGTAAACATTTGATTTGTCCTTTTTTATTTTTTTTATAATGTTTAATCAAAATGTCATAACTCTTAACTCTAACACTTTGGGTGAAAACAACAGAATTTTTGATTGCAACACCCACATACCCAAAATCCAATTAACAACCAATGAATAGAAACAAGTTCCCACCCTAATCTGTAACACTTGTGATTGTGTACAATAGTAAATGTTGAACGCACAGAATTTGCCTCAAAGTGATCTGATTTGCCAGTGCTCATATATTTTTGGCAGTTCATAGAACTCAGGCCTGACATTTTTTAAGGGCACCGAATTCAGTGAGAATCAAATCGCTTATAGCACCTTTAATCAAAGGTCTTGAAATGATCAGTTTTCATGCTTGAGCCTCTTACTTGGTTTTTTATCTGGCCACGAGGCTGTAAAATCATAGAACAAGAGAAAATATGGTATTACACACATGAAAAATAAAATGTATTGAAACCTTTAACCCAAAATCTGTTTGAAATCGTAGCTGACTAATACTCCCTCTGTCCATGTTTAGGAAAACATAGAGCTTGCATTAGATGACATAGAGTCCAGTACATCACTGTCTGTATCAGCTATAGACCAAACCTCCACTCAAGCATTGGTAAGCAAATCTTTACTTTATTTCCTCCTCAGGTTTTTGTAGTGCATCCCAGCCTGTCCCCAAAGGGGCCTTATCTGGAGAATGTGTGCTTTTCAGTTTCAGCAGTGACTTGAATCACTGAGTTTTCCCTCGTCTCTCACAAAGTTGGGGAAAAAACTGTTTGACTGCTTAAAAGTTCTCCTCAATGACTTTTGTGTCCTTTAGTTTGTCATTTGAGTGCGAACTCAACCTCAAAGTTGTTATCTGTAGTGGCAAGTTATTATATTGTTGTATCTAGCCAGTCGTTGCAGGAGCAGCGTGTCAGGAACACGGCTTTCTGGGATGTTAATGAAACGGAGAGGTTGTTCTTTTTCTCTATATGTGTTTGGGTGGGTATTGAGTGGGAAGTGCCCTCCCTCTTTTTAAGGCACAGTGTTCAGAATCTTAATGAAAGCACTTTTGATGACATTGCTTCTGTCACAAAAAGTGTCTGGATCATGCTTAGTAGTCCCTGTTAAATCTGAATCATACTGGAATCAGAGACAGATTTTTAGCTCAGATTTTATTTGTACCTTATTTTTGACACTGGAAACTCTGTTTTGACAGCATTTTGTCTTGTGTATGTGCGTGTATATATGTATATATTATTATTACCTACAGTATATGCTATGTTTTGTTAGTTAAACATAACTTTCTTATTGTCATCTTGACTGAACCTGCGTGGACACGTTACATGTTTCTTTTCTCAGCAATAAACCAATCACACTCTGCAGGATAGGGCATTTTAATTATTCATTTTCTAGATATTGCTACAACCAATTTCCTTTAGTATCTCAGGTAATAGATTAAAACAGGCATCCTCTGCTTAAAAAAGGATTTTAGATTAGAATGGGTCAGTGGTACGTGACTGATTGCAAAAACGATGAGTGTAATTTTTTATTTCTGACAAGCTGCTTTGAGTGTCACTAGGAAATGTTTTAAAAGCCCCCAGTGGTCTCGAACACCAATTACAGGTTTACGATTTGAATAAACACAATTGCCCGTGTAGTCATATAATCGTTTAAGCCTTTCTCTGCTTTTCAATCAACTGAAGTTTTGAAAGAAATTCATAAATTGTCAAATGAGCACTTTAAAAATTAATTAATTGAAAGCACTCGCTAAAACAAGCCTGACAGGTTAATTAGCAAATCTGTGTCTGGCAGAAATAATACTGAGGCATAAAGACGTTGGTCTCATCAGTGTGAAAAGTAATATTTAAAGACAATTCTGAGCATATTCATAAGCCAACATAATTGCTGTAAGTTCTTCTCCGCACCGGCCTCATCCACAGTTATTCAGCAGCCTGCAAAGTGTCAGTGCGGTAAAGCAGAACAAGGGAGAAGCCATTACTGGTATTAATTGCTTAAGTAGACAGGCAGAGTGTAAGGTTTAAAAATGCCTGCCTGACTGCCCTGGAGCTCTTACTTAATACAGGCCTTTAATGAGGAGCCCAAGACTAATAGCTCATCTTTTTTTCCCCTCGTTTTCTACTCCTCTCTCTTATTCTATAAAGGGTAGTAATTGCTTTCATGTAATGACTAATGTTGTGTTTGAGGTCATTATCGAAATATGAAATGAAAAGTAAATTAAACAATGCACAGTCTTGATGAATGAAAGGGGCTTAAATTGCGAGTAAACAAAGTTCTTGAGAGAGATTGAGCTTGTTAAAGCCAAGATGCAGCATGAGCATTAGGGTCTAATGTCTTGTTAGTCTCACTGTTGATTCATGAGAAAAATCTTAGTGGCAAAGAATTTTCAAAAAACGATGTGTAACCTTGAGTTGGTAGTGCGTTCATAAGGTTTAGAGGTCCTTTTCTAACAGGTTAATGCTTTAAAGAGTGGTCACATTCACAAATCTCCTTTATTCTGTGAAATAACCCTATAAAGGCTATTTTATATTTGATATGCAATTTATCAACACGATCAAAACTTTGCTTGAAAACCTGTTGTACACTAGATCTACTAGATGCCTGTTTGCTGTGAAATTTATACAGATTTTTATAAAGTAAACGTAAGAATAAATTGAACACAAGACTGAAGCAACTTATGTTCACTTGATTATCAATACATAATTTATTACAAAATTCATGTTAAAATGTGAGTATCAAATATGATACATCAGGCTTTTGAGAAATGTTTATCTGTTCAACTCCCAGTCATCATTGTATTGTATTGCATTATATGTTTTGCCCCCCAAAAATGATCAGAGCTTTGATCATAAAACTAAGATTTGATTTTTCTGACTGTTCATTTATATGTCAGGCTTTACAGGGTTAAACATTAAAAAGTATTTATACTATGCCCCGAAATTGGAGTTGAAACCTAAATTGGGGGCTCGTCCGGGATTTGAATCAGTTATGTCCCCATTAAGGACCCCTGTCTACAGTTAGAGTCTAACAAAGTGTTCTTTCATGTCCATGTGATTCAGGTACGGACCTTGGCCAGGACAGATGAGGCGAGGGGCCTGCTGTGGCTGATGGAGGAAGAAGCTCTGCAGCCCGGAGGCTCAGAGGAAACTCTGCTGGAGAGACTCTTCAGGTATTACAGCCCTGTGGATGGAGAGAGCAAAGGTCAGAACACAATATACCTCCCACATGGCCAACCACACACATACTTTAACACATAGACATTAATGTATGAAAAGATCATGCAACCTAAATGTGTCCCTCAGGCCCTGCCCTGCTGCTGAAGAGTGAGAAGGCGCATCACTTTCTGTTGGGTCACAGCCACGGGACCGACTGGGTGGAGTATGATGCTCGGGGCTGGTTAAGCCATGCCAAGCAGAATCCTGCCTCTCAGAATGCGGCCATATTACTGCAGGACTCTCAGAAGTAAGACTCTCATTATGAAATTAATTACTAATATTTGCCTGCTAGTACAAACATTTAGCCAACTCCATCTCTGCAAGCTCTGTGAGTTTGGGTCGCTTATAACATGCATGTGAAAATACTCTATGGTTAAATGTTTGAAAGAGAAGGAAATAAGACAGCCAAGAATTTTTATTAAATATAAAAATAACAAACACATTACATATAAATAATAAATTTAATAATATAATAAAATAATAACAAATACATTACATATTGTTGTTGTTGTTATTACTATTATATAATAATATTGAATGTTTTTTTTTGTTATGTTTTTTTGCTGTTAACTTGGTGTTTTGGTCCAATTAAAGTTTACTATATTATAAGTTCATTGTAAGCTAATCTAATTTTATACTTAAAAAAAAAATGCAAATACAGAAATACAATTATGTGTAATGACAACCTTTTTTTGCTTATTTTAAATGTTGCATATTACACTTGTGGAGGCGTTAAATGATCCAGCTCATTCTCTGTATACTCTGGTCCTTCTCTCTGCAGGAAGAATATCAGCGGCTTGTTTATGGGGCGTTCAGGGGGAGCCACAGTTTTGTCAGGCTCTATTGCTGGGCTTGAGGGTGGATCACAGCTGGCCCTGCGCAGGGCAACAAGCATGAGAAAGACCTTCACCACTGGTGTGGCCGCTGTTAAAAAGAAGTCCCTCTGCATCCAGATTAAACTGCAAGTGGTGAGCACTTCAGATGTGAAAACTACATCCATACACTAATGCACTCAAAACAGCTAGACAGAGAGCAATGAAATGGAACCTTATTATTGACCTCCTTGACTGGAACGGAAAATGTAAGGCTCTCAATATGTGTTTTTAAAGATCTTAGAGCTAAAACTAAACATGCTAATTAGAGCACCACCACTAAAATATGAAGTAGAATATCTAGATAAACCAGTCAACCTCATTAATTAGTTATTAATAACCTAACAACCATTGTGACTAGAGGTCAACAATACAGATTTTTTGATGGCCGATGGAATATCTTAGAGCAGGGTAGCTGATGCCCTATTTAATTTAAAGATGATAAGTCACTCATGCTGAAATTAAATGTGTATTTATTTTACATAATATTTACCATATTGGAAGTAAGTAATTCTAAAATGAAACAATATGAAAAAGTAATTTAATAAGTTAAGAAAAAATAAACCTGTAAAATATACATTCGTACTTCAGAAAGAGCTGCAAAATAGAAGTCCCGACACTATCAGAATAAAGGTCCCACTTCCACTTTTCAGCCAAACAGAAAAAAACATACAGGCAGATAATTGAAAAATGCCAAATATCAACCACTAATCGTGACCCATTAGTGTCAGAAAATCTTATAATATGGTCATACAGCTTTTCTGAACTTAATGTGACTATGTTGTGTTGTCCCGTAGGATGCACTGATAGACACAGTGAGGCGGTCCAGGGTGCACTTTGTGCACTGTCTGCTGCCTAAAGCAGAGACTTCAGCTGGGGATTTGAAGGTGCTGGGAGGACCCTCATCTCGCTCTGGAGAGATAGATGCACATGGAGAGAGCTGTGACAATGGCCTCATGCAGCTGGATGTGTGCTTGCTCCGGGCGCAGCTCCGTGGCTCCAAACTGCTTGATGCCCTCCGTATCTACCGCCAAGGTTAGAGTTTAAAAAGGCATTTAAAACATAAGATAAAGACACTGTGAATGACCCTGGTTATCGATTTGTGACCTTTATTTTGTTGAGAATGTATAAAAATGTCTGAAGAGAGGAAAGATTTAAAAGTTCAGATTTTCCATGCAGTTTTGACTTTTCTGTATATCGCCTTTTCCTTACAGGGCTTGTTGACATTTGTAGGGCTTATGTGGCCAGATGCTACGTAGTATTCTAGATGTCTTTTTTTTTATTCTTGGAGACGTTCATGGGTTTATTTTGTTGAGTAGTCTTTTTGAAAACATTGCAGTGAAATCAGCAAAATGTCACTGGAAACTGTTTTGGCACATTTCAGCCTAAAGCCCTGAGTAATCAGAACATTCTTAAGATAAGCAACTGACCAATGCCCTCATCATTGCTCTCTGCTGAACCTCCACAGACCCTGTAGCTTTCTAGAATCACACATGTTCTTCTCCTGTAACGCTCCTGTCGTTCGGCTCTCCCTTTCCTCAGGTTATCCCGATCATTTGGTCTTTTCGGAGTTCCGTCGCCGCTTTGATGTGCTGACTCCCCACCTGACGAAGAAGCATGGGCGGAACTACATTGTAACTGATGAGAGAAGGGTGAGTGTCCTTTTATTTGTGTTTGTGAGTGTGTTGTTTCTCTGAGCGCCGTTTGGCTCCTCCTTCATGAGCTGCTCTTCCTTGTAATTGATTATGACAATGCTCAGGCCAGAGAGCTGTGTTGTTGTACACATCTTTTCCCCCTTAATCTCGGCTCTGCTCTGGTGACAGGGCAATAAATGCTTTAATCAAGGCCCAGAGTGACGACTCTATCAGTGGCATCCTGTCCTATCACTAATCCCGCTTCTGTTATTGAGTCTACAAAGACCCGTAATGTCCTAATGTGAACTTCATGTGTATATAAATGGATATATGTGTAAATATGTGCATTTTAAATATGTACATATACATATGTATGTATATATACAGTATACCTTTGAAACATTTGGACATGTTTAACTGAATATAGGTTTTTCATGACATTAAAGACACTTTGATCTAAAGGCGTATGCTTAAATGCTTTATTAGCTTTTTGACAAATATAAATAATACTGTATCAAATGGTAATAATCAATTTACTAAACTAAAAAAAAATATTTTAGTAAAATTTTATATGTTTATTTATTTTGCATGAATGGACCAGGGAGTGAACTAAATTGTAGTTTAATTTAATTTGATTTTTTTTTTTTTTATTAAGGAAAATAATCTAAAATATAATACTTGATTTCAAATTATAAAGTTTGTTAAAAATATTCAGTGGATCCTATTTTATTTTATTCATTTTATAGTATGAATGGACCAGAGAGTAAAGGAAAATAATATAAAATATAGATTGATTTTCTTTTTTTGGTCCCAGTTCCCATACTTCTATTTGTTGTTTGTATGTACTAGTTTTGACTGGTACTGTATGTATATTATCTATTTATGGCACAGGTAATAGGGTCAGTATTAGAGCATGTTACACGCTCAAATATATGTATCTCATGAGAGTGATCTTTGCTTGCATGTTGCTTTAGCTATGTTTTTCAGAGGTCTCTCTTTGGTAACTAATTCTCAGCAGATTCCC